>NW_024543848.1:87500-96355 GCF_018167655.1 Microtus oregoni | reverse complement strand
GTTTTTAAAAATTCTACCTTGATACCTTTTTTAAAATAGAGTACTCTATATTCTGAAAGTAAATAAATGAGTAAGACACATACGTTGGTCTCAAACTGCTTCTTATTATTAAACTTCAGCACACATACTTAGTAAATTAAAAAACTGATATTATCAATTTTGTTTTTGTACAGTAGAAAGCCAATAGACATGATACATTTCTGTGTAGTCAATAAATTCCCTTAGAACCACATTTTATTTCTGAGCCTGACCAGGGCTTCTTTCACATCCTTGTTCCTCAAGCTGTAAATCAGAGGGTTTATCATGGGAATAATGAGGAGGTAAAAGACTGATGTCATTTTGTCTTGGTCTAGAGAGTAGGCAGAACTAGGTCTGAAATACATGAAGAGTATGGTCCCCTGGAAAATCCCAACTGCAGTCAGGTGAGAGGCACAGGTAGAGAAAGCCTTGGAACGACCCCCAGCAGAGCTGATCTTTAAAACTGAGGAGATAATGTAGCAATAGGAGATAAGGACCCCTGAAATGGTGCTCAGTTCAATGAAACCAAAAAGGGTGAACAATACCAGTTCATTGACCTGTGTATCAGAACAGGAAAGTAATAAAACAGCAGGAAAATCACAGAAGAATTGATTAATATATGTAGAGCCACAGAAACATAAGCTGAATGTCAATGAAGTATGTATCAAGCCATCTATAGTTCCCAACAGATAAATTCCAGTTAAGAACTGGTAACAAACTCTACTGGACATGTCCACAGCATACATCAGAGGGTTGCTGATGGCTTTGTACCTATCAAAGGCCATCACTGCCAGAAGCATGCACTCAATATCTATAAAGATACATACTAATAAGAATTGCAGGAAGCGGGCTACAAAGGAGATTGGATTATTCTCTGCGAGAAGGTCCAACAGCATCTTTGGTCCCACTGCGGTGGAATAGGATAAGTCAGAGAAGGCCAGGTTGCTGAGGAAGAAGTACATTGGTGTATGAAGCTGGGAATCCATTCTGATCAAAATGATCATTCCAACATTTGACAGCAGAATAATAATATAAACAATAAGAAACACAAGAAATAAAACCCCTTTCATGTCAGGGTTACTGGAAATTCCCAGGAGGAAAAAGTCAGATAATAAAGAGCAGTTTTCCATTTCCATTCTTCATTTTTCGCGGGTCTAAATGATTACAGAAATTTTCAGTGTCATGATATATTAGACTTTTTATTTCTCAATATGGTATTGTATAATAAACTCAGGAAAATGTAATATAATTGCTAAATGGAATGATATGTTGAGATATTTGTGTATGATGTACACTAAGAAAACTGGCTCAGTACATAGCAGCATTTTCATTAACAAAAAAAACCACTAAATTAGGTACATAATCAACATTCTTTGAAATATATACATATATTTCATTTTCTTTCTGACTTGCCTAGAAATCTGACACTCATTTTTAGGCAATGTATTTGAAATAAATAGGATATTATACAGATTTAATATAATAGAATATTTAATGACCAATAAAGCCATACAGAACATCTCGTCACTTAATCAAAAGCATCATTGTCATTATATTTGCTGCATTCACTATTCTATTTGTTACAAGTTAGTTATAAAACAAAATCAACTTTTCAGGGAGTCATAAAAGCAAATTAATGTGGAATTGTGTTACAATTCTACTTATTTGATTAATATTTAAACATGACCAGCTACTCCCTTTCACTGGAAAAACCAATCTTTCCAACTTTTCAAATTCTATGTAAGTCAAATAAAAGTAGCAGAATATACTAAACACTCACTAGAACATGTCCCTGATTATTAGGATACAGATTTTATGACACTACAGAATCAGAATAATCTATGTGTTTTTCATTCCTCAACTGACTTCTTCATATGTTCAATAAAAGCAAAATTTTATTTTTATTCTGTCTTAAGCCATAAGTGTACCTGAAATAAGGCAGTCTTGCTGTCATTTCTCTAGTGCAGATGGACCAGGTTGATCACATTTATTTTCAATAATACTATTGCAGGGGGCTGGAGAGATGGCTCAGTGGTTAAGAGCATTGCCTGCTCTTCCAAAGGTCCTGAGTTCAATTCCCAGCAACCACATGGTGGCTCACAACCATCTGTAATGAGGTCTGGTGCCCTCTTCTGGCCTGCAGACATACACACAGACAGAATATTGTATACATAATAAATAAATAAATTAATTAAAAAAAAAGAAGCTGGTGAATTAGTACTCATGGGGGTTAAGGATTCACTCACTCTTCCAAAGACCCCCCCAAGCTGTACCTGGGAACTTCAAAAAGAATAATAATAATAATACTATTGCAATTAAATTCTCTTGAGGTTCTTTCTTCCCATCATCATATAAACCTAACATGACTAATTAGTGTCTGGGCTCAGGAGATTTTTTTTTCCTGGGCATCCTGAGACAACCATCCCTATGGCTGTTATTTCAACTCCTCATGCGTCAATCAATTTGATAATTTATGTTGACCAGAATTTTTAGTAGAATGAGACACATAATAAAACTAAAATTGACCTTTTATTAGCAATTTCCATATTCTTATTATTTATCACAACTTGTCCATTTCTTAGACTACTTCCCCAAAATTCAATTTTGAAAAATTAACAACCTTATAGACTCTTTACTTTATTTGATTTTCATTGTATATTCTTTTCATATAATATTTTATCAGGATTTCCTCTCCCAGAAATCCTTCGAGGTCCTTCCCACCTCTTCAGCCATGCAATTCTATGTTCTTTCCTTCTTTTTCTCATTAGAATACAAACAAGCAAAAAGTTAAAATAACAGATTCTTTAAAAACCAAAGAAACACACAAATACAAGCAAAAACCATATGAAAAAAAATAATATAAAAGTGAAAGAGCAACAAGACCCTCCCCAACAAGAAAGATCAAACAAAGTAGTATGTAACAAAAGATCTCCAATAATATCATTGAATTAATTTTGTTTTGTCCATCTACTGCTGGGAATAGGGTCAACTCTTAAGAGGATTTAATATAACCAGTGAGACTCTATTGGAGAAAGCTATTTTCTTTTTTGCAAGCAAGTTTCAATTGCACACAGATTCTTGGTGAAGGGCGGAAGCCCATGTATATTTCCTCCTGTCAGAGTTTGAACATCATCTGGTTTGAACCTGTGCCTGATGCCACATTTTCTGTGAGTTCAGATGTGTATCAGTCATTTTGTGTCTAAAAGACACTGTTTCCTTTGAGGCACCCATCCTGCAGAGGCTCTCGAGCTCCTAAGGGGAGAAATTTGATAAAGACTTCTTGTTTAGGACAGAGTTTTCTAAAATCTCCCAGTCTCTAAACCTTGTCCAATTGTGTGTATCTGTGTTAGTTTCCATCTACTCTTAGAGGAAACTTCTCTGATGATGGCTGAGGGAGGCACTGATCCCTCTCTCTCTCTCTCTCTCTCTCTCTCTATATATATATATATATATATATATATATATATATATATATATATGTGTGTGTGTGTGTGTGTGTGTGTGTGTGTGTGTGTGTGTGTGATTAAGAGTCATTTTATTGCTATGTTTCTTTAGCAGAACAAAAGTATTTGGTTTCACCCTAGGCCCCTGGACTATCTAGTCTAAAGGCTGATAGCTTCACAGTGTCACAGACAGTATCAGATATTTTAGCCTAATTCTTGACACTATTTGTGTGTACATTTCTCTCACAGTTATGTATTCCACTTCTCCCTAGTATATCTGTTAAGTTTTGTTTCTAGGATGTTAGGGTTTTTAATACTTCAGTTAGTTGTGTGTTTTCCATTATCTACATGCCTTATATTTGTATGTGTGTGTGCATGTATGTGTGTGTAATAAGTACTAAGTGCTACACCTAATATTAGGTATAGAAATAAAAATTTAGAGGTGAGTTTTATAATCATTCAGACATGTTTCTATTACTTAAATCATTACTACTAATAGAGTACCAGACATTTAGAAGTACCTAATATGGAATATGGTGTCAGTTATCAAAACCAATGAGTTCTCTGGTTGTTGCAGCACATCATGGCAGATTTAATTTCTGGTAGGGGGAATTAACTTTCATTTCATTGACAATATTTACAATCTAAATTTACTCACTTCCATTAAAATAATGGTCTAGAACGTTCTCCAGTTCTTTTTCATAAGTATACAAGTTCATTCTTGAATGCTCTGGGCTTATGAATTTATCTTCTCCAAAAGTACTTACAATCTATCACTATTGCTTTAGGGATTGAAAACTAAATATAAAGAAAACAATCCACAATATTGCTCGTAAGTCACAAGTTTAATACAGGGTGATAAAATATGTGATACTACTGGAATCCCTAAATCATTTTCTCTCAATCAAAGTTCATCATATATTTTTACATATGATATATACTCATAAATTACCATTTTTACCAGAGGTCAATTGAGAAAGAAAAGCAGTATTTAGATTTCATTAAATTCTGAAATAGTCTTACATAGGTACACCAGTTGCTTTCATATCTATAATTAAAGGGAATAATGAACAATTTATACTTATTCTTTATGTTCACTCAAATGTATAGATGCTATCCTCGTGCTTTCAATGAACTCATTCAGTGCTTTAAGCACCAAAAAATATTATAAAAGAATAAACAATAAAGAAATAGTTCAACAAAATATATGTGTCTATATTCTTCCTTCTTCAGGAAGATAACAATCACCTCGACCGCACTAGTATCTTGAATTCTTTTTATCTATTAAAGCCTGGAAGGAGATGGGTGCATGGTATCCCATGTGAGTGAGTGTGTGTGTGTGTGTGTGTGTGTGTGTGTGTGTGTGTTTGTGTAAAACACTTAATGTCTCATTACCAAGGTCTAATGCCTACTTTAAATATCATGTTTTCTGTTATTTTAATTTGTTTTTTCCCTATTTTATCTACAAATGAAATATAAATTATTGATATTACAGAGACGCAATATCCAGTCTTTCAGAAGAAATTTTTATACACTCATATGATGATAAGATTATTTTTAGAAGAGTAGCATTTAAGAAGAGATGAGAATGGGTACAAGAAAATATTTTTCACCATTATGAAAGGCTAAGAATGTTATAGAAGGAAAGGAGCAATGTTGGAATAAGTCAAACATTAGGTGACAGACATCACCTGCACATATGTGACTAACCACACCTCTTTTCTCTCTTCTTCATAATTATTCTAGTTAAATTTATTCAATTTCCAACTTATCTGGACTGGTTTAAGATGTATTTTATTAGGCCTATGACTCATGATTATCTGGTTTTTTTAAAAAATGTTTTTTCTTTTAAATAAAATATTTCATACAAAATATTCTGGTTATTGTTCTCCCCCAATTCCCCCACTTCCTCCCCACTTCTTCTCTAATTCAGACCCACATCCTTCCTTTCTTGCATTAGAAAAAAAAAACAGGCATCTAAGGAATAATAATAAAATAATATAATCATATAAATGAAAAACAAACAAATCAAAATACAACAAAAGAACTAAATACAAAACAAATGAGCCCAGTAATAGGCACAAATATATAAATTCTTCAGCCTGTATGTTGGGTATAAATATTTTCGCCAAAATCCTTTTCATTTCAGAATAAAATTAAATTTTACTCTTTCCTAAAAATTATGATTGTACCAAGGGTATAGTTAAAGTCTATGACTTTCATTTGGATATAATATACATCTTTAACAACCTAGAAATTCCTTTGTGATTCAATATGAGGCAGTAAAATATGCAAAATAGTAATCCATAAAACTCAAGATAACTTAATACAACTAAAACTGAATGGAAGGATAAATACAATTCCTTTGTTACTGAAACAATCATGAGAAATTCTGCACATGTAAATCATGTATGACCCATAGCAAATAATGAGATATGAAACGTTGGTATAGCTACAATTTTACCTTATCAATAAACTTGTGGGAAATTCTTATGCTAATCTCTTAAAATAGGTTATACAACTTTGTTATGAATAAAGCAATATCATTTTATACAAATTACCACTATTATGTGGACATATACACATAATGTAATTATTTTAAACACCTTTTGTTTCTCAGTTTTTGCAAGGCCTCATTCACATCCTTGTTTCTCAGGCTGTAAATCAGAGGGTTCAGCATGGGAATCACCAGAGTGTAAAACAGAGAAGTCAATTTGTCTTGATCTAGAGAATAAGAAGAACTTGGCTGGAAATATGTAAAGAGTAGTGTTCCCTGAAAAATTGCAACGGCAGTCAGGTGAGAGGTGCAGGTGGAAAAAGCCTTGAACCTTCCCTCAGCAGAACGGATCTTCAAGACAGATAAGATGATATAACAGTAGGAGACAAGGACTCCTGAGATGGTACTCAGCTCAATAAATCCAAAAATGGTGAATATCACTAATTCATTGATCTGTGTATCAGAGCAAGATATTAATAGGATAGGAGGTATATCACAGAAGAAATGATTAATCTCATTTGATCCACAAAAACATAAGCGAAATGTTAATGTTGTATGTATCAAAGCATCTGTCATTCCTACAAGGTAAACTCCAAATAGGAATTGGTAGCAAACCCTACTAGACATCTCTACAGCATACATCAAGGGATTGCTGATGGCCTTGTAGCGATCAAAGGCCATCACTGCCAGCAACACACACTCAACATCTATAAAGATACAGACAAAAAAGAATTGCAAGGCACAACCAACAAAAGGAATGATTTTGTTCTTGGCAAAAATGTCCATCAACATCTTGGGCCCGACTGCGGAAGAATAGCAGAGATCAGAGAAAGAGAGGTGGCTGAGAAAAAAGTACATTGGTGTTTGGAGCTGGGAATCCATTCTGATCAAAATGATCATTCCAATATTGGTCAGAAGAATAACAAGATAAACCGTTAGAAACGTAGTAAATATTACCACTTTCATGTCAGGGTTAGTTGTAATTCCCAAGAGGAGAAATTCAGGTAATGAGGAGCAGTTTCCCTTGTCCATTATTTTTGTTCTTTTTCTATCCTATTGTAAAGGTCAAGAGAAAAATTTATTAGATTACTTTATCTGGACATATATCAATATATCATTTCTAAGACAAAAGACATTTTTTTAATTATATACATCCAAAAACAGTGCAGGTAGAAAGTAGTTTTAAGGTGTCTTTGGTATTTAAAAATAAAATTTTATTTCAGCAAGTTGAAAAGATGAAAATTAAATGCTTATGAAATTCACAAGATATCTGACTGTACTGTGTCTCAATCACTCATGCATTTAAATGAATTAAAAATGATTTTATAACCAAAATGATGAAAGACAGAAGGCTTACTGACCATATCTTTAGATACAAAATTGTAATTATTACATATTAAACAAACATAATCATTTGAATAACCAACAATTTACTGAAAGACAGTTACTAAATAAATAGGACTGTGCCACCAGTTTTTGGCATATAGTTTTTGCTAAAATAAAGAGCATGATTGGTTTAACTTTTACCTCTGTCATTATTTGCTGGTTTGTCAAACTACTAAAGTCTTGAGTGACTGCAAGTATAAATTTTCTAAAGAGCCAAATAGTAATTAATAACAATTAATTAACAATTAATAACAAATAACAATTAATAATTAAAACAGCCAAATAATTCATAAGAATGAAATAGAAGCCAAAATTCACAATAGATATGTTTTAAATTGTTGGCTTTTTAATGATTTCATTTAGCTAAAGCATGAAACAGTAGTTTTTTCAAAGCAGTATAGGCTTGTTTGTCTTTTATTTACGGTAGCTATTAGTGTATATGTCTGTCTCTATCCCTTGCTGCCTATCCCCCTATGTACTATCTGTTAAAATTAAAATGTAGTTCGTTAGATGTTACTGTTTCTAGAATTAAATCTGCTGATATATGGTCCATATAAGTTTAAAGATACATATTTTAATGTTTCAAATCTATTATTTTCTAAATAAAAATGAAAAGAAATAACTATTTGGTAACTTTGTATGTTTAACAGAGTAGTTAGACATAAATAAATCATTTACAAATTCACCAATTCACTTTTCCAAATAAAATATTTTTTTCTTTTTTTCCCCTATTTTCTAGAATGTGGATTCATTCTCCCCACCTGAGATGAGACAGTATTCCTACCTTTTACCAGTGTCAGGAATATATATCTCATTAGTTTGCTTATGTTTAATGAATGACAATTGGGATTTGTACACATCAGAATCTGCCTTCCCTCATCTGCATTATTCAAATATAGTTAGTTAGGTATGTATTTTCTCCTGAGACTAATCACAGAAACTTCAGCAAAACTGAACTTTCAATTCTTTACTCTTTTTACCAAATGATCTTTGAAGCGTTTTATGAGAATTTAGCTAAAACT
This sequence comes from Microtus oregoni, assembly GCF_018167655.1. Lineage (NCBI taxonomy): Eukaryota > Metazoa > Chordata > Mammalia > Rodentia > Cricetidae > Microtus > Microtus oregoni. The sequence goes on along the minus strand of NW_024543848.1, from coordinate 87,989 downwards.
GTTATTTGCTATCATGAATCACATTTTTATGAAATAAAACTTCTAATGAACCCTAAACAAGGGCATAGTTTGAGTTCCATGGCTTTTTTATTATTACTTTTATTTCTGAGACAGTCTTTTTTATCTGCAATTTAGAGAATTGTTACTAATTTTATCATTAATCAATATCTCATTTTTCTATCCTATCACCTATCTAATCCCAATCTTTAAACTTGATTTGTATTTTTGGCAACTGACTTTCACAAAACTTTCATTGTAACAGAAAGCCAAACCCTGTTATAATGATCAGTACAGAGGCGTTTGGATATTTAAATTTTCAAAGTCACTGGTTAACAAAAAAGAAGTGTATAATTGGAGGCACAGTACAGTGTTTATTGAATGCATTTCATATTTTTGTCATCAGGTAATGCACACAGGTACACTCATGCACACAAAATCAGTAAATACAATGTAACAAGACATATCCAAAGACAAACTCTTTCTTTATAT
>NW_024543848.1:77500-82500 GCF_018167655.1 Microtus oregoni | reverse complement strand
CAGTTTCTATTCAGTTCAGTTCAGATTTTTACCAAAACCTCCTGTCTGGCATGTCTCTTTCTTTGTTGAGTTCCTGTACTTACAGAAGCCAAGAGATAGCTGGCAGCCATCCATAGAAAATGCCCTCTCCCTTTGAACACGGCCCTCCTTTGGTCTGAGTTTCTCACACAGCTCTGATGATGCAGGAGGATGCCAAGGGCCCAGTTGGTGCCTCAGCCCGATGCCTGCATCTGTGCCTTGGCAGCAGCTATTCATGTCTTGCCACTCAGAGTCAAATTCCCTTAAGTTTAGCCTTCCCTAAGTGCTTGTTCACTTCAGAGGACTCAACCCTCATCTTCCGTGTCCTCCTGGCCTAATTTCTCATATTACTGATTTACTGAGTATGAATCAGTAATATGAGATGTTCCGGAGAGGGAGGAAGGGACATTCATGAAAAAAGTGAGTGTTCAACTAACTAACTCCCCATGGGTGAAGGAAGTAGTGAAAAGATTTTAATGAAGCAGAGAGAAATTTCTGGTTTTGGAAGGAGGAAATCCTGAATGGCTCCCTCTGTGTCGCAGGAGAGACTCCTGGAAAGGAAACCTCAGGTTTCCGGTCAGTCGGTCGGTTGGTCAGTTCGGGGAGAAATATTAGCAAGGAGGTAAAGGCCGTGCCTCACGACATCAGCAGTCCCTTCTCTGGAAATTCTACGGTATCCCGGAGAGCTCTCGGAATTTTGTGATGTCACTCGTGTCCTAGAAACGCCAAGTGCCCTCAAGATACACTCTCTCGGTGCCTATAAGACTCAGTTCTAGACATGTTGTCTAGAGAATGGAGATCATGGAGAGGCCAGAGGGAGGAAGAAGAAAGCTGACCTCAGATCTCAGAGGAAAACACGGAGAAATAATTAGTGGTCCTGGGGAAGACGAAGTGAGTTCACCACTAGCAGGGACTAGAGAGATTTCTGGATGTGATGGCTTTGAGACTTCCAGGGCTAGGGCTCAGGAACTGGGAGGTTTCTGGAATGAAATAGGTCTGTCTTGTTTCTCTGAGTTCCTAAAGGGCCAACCCACATCAAAGATTCACGATAGTTGATTTGACAAAGTCGGGAATTGACAAGGAGTGCGGAAGGAGTCAGTGAGATTTCAATACCAGCACTGCACACACACCCCCCCCCCCCCCCCCGGTCCTTTTCGTTGTGTAGCAATAATAATAGAGAAGGGGGAATAGCGCTCTGCCAAAGCCCGTATTTTTTTTTTTAATAGTCCAGGTGTGTTATTTCTTTTTGTACATCAGGCCATGAATTCGTAGGGAATGGGCTCCAGCAGCTCAGGCTCCTTCCCGTTAGTCCTCGCGAAGTGTGCTTCTCTGGGTTCGCTTGAGCTGAACCCAGGTGCCCTTCTCTTTGTCTTCCTTTTCCTTCTGGTCGTTCTCCTTCACCCGCTTCAGAAAGCTGTCTCTGCTCTTCGAGTGCTTGATGTGTTCAATCCGCACATTAATTCTCTTGGCAAGAATCTTGCCCTTAACTCGCTTGTTTACAATGATGCCCACAGCATGCTGGGTGACATTGTAGACTCTTCCGGTTTTGCCGTGGTAACATTTATGGGGCATTCCTTTTTGAACAGTGCCCATTCCCTTGATGTCTATAATATCGCCCTTCTTGTAGATTCGTGGCCAAAGGAACAACTCCATGTTTCCTAAAGGGCCTAGAGAACATATAGCGAGTGCCCCTCCTCTTTCCCTTTGTGTTTGTCATTTTGGCGAGTTACCGAAAGATGGCTACCGCGGCCGAAAGGCCCAAAGCCCATATTTTACCATACCTTATATCACAGCCATTAACAGGGTTGAGGCATCAAGTGCTGCAGTCAGTCTGACTCCTGTGATCCCCTAAGGTTTCTAGCTTCCCAGTTATGAATGACACCCTGGTCTCCAGTTCAGCTTGAGAGCTCTTTAAGAGCCAATGGATGAGAGAGTGGGAAGAGACTGCCTTTTTTTTTTCTTTTTCCATTTCTTTCTTTCTTTCTTTCTTTCTTTCTTTCTTTCGCTGTTTTGTTTTGTTTTTCAAGAAAGGGTTTCTTTGTGTATCTTGGGCTGTCCTAAAACTCACTCTGTAAATCAGGCCATCTTTGAATTCACAGAGATCTGTGTGTGTGCTGTGATTAAAGGCATGCACACACCACAGCCCGGCTGAGACTGCAATTTCTTGTTAGCTCTGGGTAAGTGACAATGGCTCTGTGTTGTGAATCTCTGTGAATCCAGACTATGTTATGTCCTTCAATGACATGAGTCTGAAGCATCAAGCACCCATCCCTATACTCCCTGAGGTCTCTGAAGTCACGGTGCATCCTTAAAGGCTTAGAAAGCTTTTCCCTGGTTCACCTTTGTGTGTGTGTGTGTGTGTGTGTGTGTGTGTGTGTGTGTGTGTGTGTGTTTTGTTCTATCTAGGAGAAGCACCATAGCAGTTGCATAGTGACTGAGAAATTTGATTTTTAGGAAATGATTTTTCATATATGTGAGTGGTCTCTCCATAGCCACTCATCTTTTCTTAAACTTGAGTATAGGAATGAATGAATGAATGATCCCTCTCTCCCTCCCTCCCTCCCTCCCTCCCTCCCTCCCTCTCTCTTCATGGGAACGAGTATCTGGTCTTGCATTGAGGGCTCCCCAGTTCTCAGCATCTCCAGCCCAACCTGTCACAAGCTGATCACACATTTGCAAACTTGGGATATATTCTGCTGAATTTTTGGGATAATGAATTTCATCAACTATGGGACTAACTTTGTTCTGACAGGACACTCACAATCTCTCCTCATCACACCCACATAGTGTAACAACTTTGTGGTTCCTCCATAATGTGCTTATTTCTGTCAGGGAACTGAAAGCCAGCCAGCCGGCCAGCCAGCCAGTCAGCCAGCCAGCCAGCCAGCCAGCCAGCCAGCCAACACTATCTTTCCTTGTTTCTCAGTTTGTTCTTATATTCTGTCTCCCCCCCCCACGTTTAAAAAATTTATTTATTTTTTTTTTAAATATTTATTTATTTATTTATTTATTTATTTATTAAGTATACAATATTCTGTCTGTGTGTATGTCTGCAGGCCAGAAGAGGGCACCAGACCTCTTTACAGATGGTTGTGAGCCACCATGTGGTTGCCGGGAATTGAACTCAGGACCTTTGGAAGAGCAGGCAATGCTCTTAACCACTGAGCCATCTCTCCAGCCCAAATTTATTTATTTTTATCTTATGTGCATTTGTGTTTTTGCCATGGCTCTCGGGCTCCTGGATTACAGACAGCTGTGAGCTGTGATGCTGGGAGACATGGAGCATCTCTCTCTATAGCCCTGCCTGGAAAACTTTCAGAGTTCACTCTGCCCCCTGAGTAAAGGTGTTATGCTTCCTTTTATTGTATATTTAGTGTTTGTGTTTGTGTGTGTGTGTGTGTGTGTGTGTGTGAGAGAGAGAGAGAGAGAGAGAGAGAGAGAGAGAGAGAGAGATTCATTATGAAATAAAAGGCAGTCAACAACAGCAAATTTTGTATTTATTTGTTCATCCATCCACGTATTTGCTTACTTACATACTTTATTTATTTACAGTGGAAGACTTAATTCAGTAAGAATGATCAGAAGGGTAGGTAGGGTATCCTTGGGAAAAGAGTAAGATATCACGATGACTTTCCCTTCCGAGAGGGAGCTTTCTGGGTAGACGTGAAACTGCAGTTTCAAGCGCCTGCTTTCCACAAGACCTTTTCCAAGGTCAGGCATTTCTTAGGTAAGCAAGGATCTCAGTCAGTTCCCTTTGAGGAACTCAACGTTAACGTCTGACTGGTGCCTATTGTCAAGGCCAATGGGACACTCCTCAGCCCCTCCCTGACCTGACCTGACGTGACCTGAGAAGCCACACCCCACCCCAGTTCACAGGCCCCTCTTAATCTATCTAACTAACTGTACAGCATAAAACGTGGAATCTCTTCTCAATGAAATGCTGTTGTCAGCCATTCGAAGACTTTATTCTCATCTCAGATCAGATGATCCTGTCCAGCAGGGATGTCTTCTTTCCGTGTTTCTTCTTCTTTTGTATGTTGCAGTCAGTTCAGATGTGCTGGTATATGGTGAGAGAGAGAGAGAGAGAGAGAGAGAGAGAATTGCTTTTTATTTATTTGAAGAGTTTTAATGATTCAGCTATTTCCAGCCTTATTTACCAGCACCTTTATTATTACCAGCGAGCACCTTCCTCTGAAAACATTGGAACCCCCCCATCTGTACATGTCATGCACGTGCGTGTGTGCGTATGTATGTATGTATGTATGTGCGAGCGCGTGTGTATCCCATCTATCTATCCCTTCATCAATTTCCATTTTAGGAGCTGCTTTGCTGACACTCACCCAGAACCAGTGACATGGAGGCCACCATTTTCTTAGCCAGTGACAGTCAGGAGACAGAAAGAAAGAAAGAAAGAAAGAAAGGATGTACATTCCCAAAGAAAGAAAAAAATTAAGTAAATTGTAAAAAGTAAAAAAAAAAATCAAGAAAGTAAGTAAATACATACATAAAAATAGACAAATAAAGAATGAATAAATAATAATTGAAACATTCAATAAGTAAATAAGTGAGTCATGCTAAATCAGCAGATAAACAGATATATGAAAGAAGGAAGTGAAGGAATGAATGAACAAGTAAGTAAATAGGTGGGTCATTTTTTAAAGAAGTAAGTAACTGAGATGGGCTGAACAGATAGATAAGTAAGCAAGCAAAGAAATACACAAGAAGCAAGCAATCGTGAAAAAAAAAATGAGACACATCCATTCAATCCATAAAAGACAAAACATGGAAATAAACATGTAAACTGGTCGACCCACCCACGTTCACTCAGCTGCCCCACCCAAAGCAGGAGGGAGGTCTCTGTCCAGCAGGGCCGTCTTCTTTCCAAGTTGCAGTCAGTCAGATCTCTGGGAAAACAGAAAAGAAAGCAATTGTTTTCTACTTGAACAGTTTTTAATATTATTCGAACGAATTAATAATCAGCT
>NW_024543848.1:40000-65000 GCF_018167655.1 Microtus oregoni | reverse complement strand
GCTCGCCCGATCTCACGAGATAGCCGTGAGAGAGCCATCTTACCACTCGCCTCGACCCCCTTACTTGATTCCTCGGGACCACACACCTCGCAGAGGAACACCGCTAAAGGCCGTACACCACGCGCAGGAGGCATACACGTCAGAGAACCGGGAAACGCCGCCGCCGCTCAGAACCGGGCACCTCTGAAGATCGGCCTGGAACGCTCCAGGAGCACCACAAGGATCACAAAGCAAGGCGCGTGCACACGAACCCGGTCGGGAGGGGCACGTAACACGGCACATCAGCCGACCCTCCCCCGGCTCGGAGGGAGGAGGGCCAAACAGACCCACACACGGTGGGCATAGCGAAACGCGCGACGGGGAACAAAGCCCCCGGCGCGCCTCACAGGAACCCCCACGAACCACAGCGAGGAGTGCGGGGGGGCTTTCACAGGGCTCAGGCCGGATAACCGCACCCCTGCCTTCCACACACCACCGGTAAAGGTGGGGAGGAGAGACGAGGGGCCCGCTGGCAGAACGAGAAGAGCGGCCGCCATTCGCCATGAATGTCCGTCCCTCGCCTGGCGCGGCTTAGGCCTCCGGCCCGAATGAACACAGGGCGAGCACACCACATCGATCAACAAAGCGGAACCGGGAAGAATCGAGCGAGAGATCACCACAGACCCAACACATGCCGCCAAAAAAAACAAAAAAAAAAAAGAAAACCCTTCACACACCTCCACACCAAAAAACAGCGGCGGGGGGTCAACCAGGGAATCCAAGAAAAGGTGTGCACTCGGGAGGCACATAAGGCAGCAGAAGGGCCGGGCCACCCTCAACCCAAAAGGACTCATGGAGACTCGGGAGCTCCACAAGCTGGGAAGGGGGTGAGAAAAAACAGTGCGCTCGGGAGGCACACGGGAGCAGAGGACCATGGAGGAGACTCGGGAGCTCCACAACCTGGTCCCCGCCCTCCCAAAAAAAAAGAAAAAAAAAAAAAAAAAGCACCGGGACGGTAAGGGAGAAAGAAGCATCGAGAGACGGGTCCCACCATCCAAGCAGAACGGGTGACAAGCCACGAAGCGGGGATGCCTGACACGCTTCACCACGGGCAAAAGCAAGGCAAGGAAGCCGGTCATCTCAAAAAGCCGCACAGGAAAAGCACACACGGGCCCAGCCCCAAAAGGCAGCGAGGCGCGGGCTGGGCTAGACGGGAAAAGTAACACCCAGTGAGGCTCAGAAGAGAGACCGCCACCTAGCGTCCTTTAATGTCACCCAATTAAAGGACAGCGTGTCAGCACTTATCTGCAGGTACAATAAGGACAGATAGCAACCATTAGAAGAATGACAACAGGTACGGGGAGTCATTCACAGACCACACAGAACTCCTGAAAGTGAGGCTGGGTGAAATGTCCCAAAAATGTCCCCATAAACAAGAGAACCGACCCTCAAAGGAACAACTGGTCGACCTCATAACCATGAAAGGACCGAGAGAGCGAGGTGGACATGTCAGAAAGCCGGGCGCCCAGCCTCCTCCCGGCCGAGGACCCTGCGACCAGCCGCTAGGAATGGAGAAGGGCAAGAAGAAAAAACTTGGAAAAAAAAAAAATCTCGAGTCCAAGAAACCGGGGACCAGTGAACAGGGGAGCCGGGACCACCACCCTCCTCTCGGCCTCGACAACACGAGGCCCGCCGCTGGGCTCTCGCAAGACCGAGGGCAGGAGAAAGGGGCGGGGTAGAGCTCCGAGACCCCAACGAGTCCGGACCAGGGAGGCGAGGAAGCCGGCACCACGGCCTCCTCTCGGTCTCAGGATGGCAAAGCCCGCCACTGAGGACCGAGGGTTCCTGACAAGAGGAAGAAAATGAATAAAAAGCTCCGAGAGTCCGGAACAGGGAGGCGAGAAAGCCGGGACCACCGCCTCCTCTCGGCCTCAAGATGAGGAAGTCCGGCACTGAGGACCGATGGTTCTCGCAAGAGGACAAAAAAAAAATGTCCGAGACCCCAGCGGGGAAGCCGGGATCAACCATCGCCTCCTCTCGGCCTCGGGTCGCCGGGTCCCAGGGCTCTTAGAAGAGAGAAAAGGCAAGGGAAAAGCAACTTTTAAAGCCGGGGTATTTCACCGATCCTGGGCCCGGGAGGACCCGACACCTAGCGGGGGTACGCGAACGACTGAAGCCTTCTGGTCGACCCGCTCGAGTCTCCCAGCACCCTCTCCAGCTGGTCCCGTCACTCGGTTCCATCCCCAACGCATGCACGCATGCACCCATGGGTGACTTCCGGCACAACCTCCTACACAGAGACCGTTCCCAAGCACGACACCGACTCCGGGACACACCCGCCTGCCAGGCCGGGACTCTCGTCACTCTTTCCGCCTCACAAAAGCCGTTTCGCCCCGTCCTCGTCACCGACCGAGGACCAGGAGAAAAAGGCCACCGCTAGGGGGCGCCCGACAACCGACCGCCATAGATCGCTCGCTCGCTCGCTCGCTCGCTCGCTCGGCCGCGGCGGCGGCGGCGGCGGCGGCGGCGTCTTCACCTTCTCTGGCGTGACAGCGTCCTCCCACGCTCACGCCCGGAGGTGGCACGGGCCCACAGCAGGACAGGGAACTCCCCTGTCGGTTCCCCCACCCCACCCCCGAACACGGTGAACGTGGGCCGGGCTGGACATTCGGGGCTACGAAAACGAAAGTACGACCGAGACCACAGGCAGCTAGGAAAACAGGCGAATCGATCGTTCGCTCGCTTGCTCACGGGAAACAAAGAGTGTGTCTGACAGGCCAGGGGCTTCTGCAACCATTAGGGCATGGTGAGAAGGAGGGACCGAGGGGGACCGAGGGGGACCGAGGGGGACCGAGGGAGGCGGCAACGGCAGTTCCCTGCCATCTAAGTCTCCTTTCACCATGGCCACTGCTTGCTTGCTTGCTTGCTTGCTTGCTTGCTTGCTTGCTTGCGGTTCTTTTTCTTCACCCCACTCCCCACACCCTCAGCCCACACTTCTCAGACTAAATACCGAGTCGGAGAAAATTAAAACAGCCGTGGAATAGTTTTTTTTAAAAAAATAATAATCATAATAATAATAATGAAATAAAAATAGTTTTGAAAAAAATCCCACTCGAATTTCATTTCCGGGAATAATATCGTCATAGTGATGTGTCACTTAGGACAGAAAAAATAAACAGGTCACTTTAGTCATTTCTTGGAGAGGGTCTGTTTCCCCACCACGATGGTTCTCACTTGCTGAGTTGCTGAAGATGATCTCCTGATCCTCGTGTTTTCAGTTTCTGAGTGCTGCTGACATGACAGACATGGGCCCTCACACTCGAGTTTATGAGACACTACTGAGAGCGTGGAGCCCATAGGACAAGGCTCTGGCTTTCCCTTCCCCTCCCACATAAGCCAGATAGATAAATAAATAAATGCCCAGCAGCAGAAGCATGAAAGCAGCTTCTCAGACCCTTTAGAGCTCCTGAGTACTGGGGTTACAGTCATGGCAGAGGATATGACTAGGCCAGGGCTCCCTTCACAACCACCATCCAGGCCTGCCTGCCTGCCTGCCTGCCTTCCTTCCTTTTTTAAATGCCAGTTTACTAAAATTTTAGTTATTTTTAATTGCGTTGGGAGGCTAGAAATTTTTGGGTTTTCGGGAGAGGGCAGACATATGAAAGAAAGGAAGGAAGGAAGGAAGAAGGATCAGAGCAGTGAATATACAGGTACACAGTCCTTACACCAATGTTGACTGCAGATAGAAAAATAAGAGGAAGAAAAAAAAAAATAGAACGTCACCAAAAGGACAGCCTGGTCTATAAAAATGAGTTCCAGGACAGCCAGGGCTATTCCATGAAATTGGCTGAGTTCGAATCAGCAATTTCCCAACTCCAACAAGAATGTTTACTACAGGAAAGGCAACAGATGTACACATCAAGGAAGGCCAGTGGAGCTGTAGGCACACCCTTCACACCCTTTGAAACTTCTCTGTCCCAAGGTCACAGAGTTAGGAAAGGAAAATAACAACACTGAAGTCACTGAAGTCATTCCTAGGCTAGGCCTTCCTTCACAACCATTTGAAAGGATCAGAGCACTGAATATACACACGCACGGTAATTACACCAACGTGGACTGGAAAGACACCTAAACTAACAGAGACACACACACACACAATCCATAGCATTTGCTGCCTAGCAGATAAAATGAATGCCAGTGTCAGTAGGCACACCCTTCACACCCCTTGAAACTTCTCTGTTGCAAGGTCACAGAGTTAGGAAAGGATCTTGATCTTGAACTTTCCTTAATAGTGAGTCTGTGTGTGTATATCACACTCAAGCCAAGTACCCCTCAGAGCTCATGGAAGACAAAACAGAGCTCTAGAATAAGAGAGACGGGGGGGGGGGGGGGGGGGTTCACTCAAGAAAATGAAAGCAAAACCCTACACAAACCCTGGCACACAGTAAAATCAGTCCTATGAGGAAATTTGTAGCTCTAATTGCCTACTTTTTAAAAAGACTTCTAACCGGGTAATGGTGGTACACGCCTTTAATTCCAGCACTCGGTCTGGTCTCCAAGAGCTAGTTCCAGGACTGACTCAATTAGAGAGAACTAGAGAGAAACCCTGTCACAAAACAAACAAAGGAATAAAGTATTACATAAATACTTTATGGAAGAATAGATGGACAGATAGACAGACAGACAGACAGACAGACAGACAGACAGACAGACCCACACCCCATCTTCTGCCTTCTGAAGGTACCAGGCTCTCTCACAGGGGTCAGGCAGAAACGTAGGCAGTGTATGTGTGTGATAATCAAGCAAGCCTATATGTGATATATAGGGTATGATAGGATAATGTCAGTATTAAATTGGGGTAGGTCTCAGGAGCACAAGAACCCAAATCTGTGCTGTACTCCCTGTCACCAGAAGAGGGCACTAGATCCCCACCATGTGGTTTCTGGACATTCCAGAAATTCCATCTCTCCAGTTCTCATCCTTTCATTGTTCCTCCTGCATGCCTACACCTAGTGAAAGAGTGGGCACCTTTCCTCCCTGCTTGTGTGTATCTGTGTCTGTCACAGCCTGGATAGCCAGAGTGCCCGCCACCTCTGCCTGAGATAGATGTGACCGGCAGCCCTGGGGCTGGGGGAAAGGGAGAGAGTGGGTCCCCTGGAGAGCCTTGGGCAGAGGCTCTGTGGATTCCCTGGAGGAGGCCTGACCTCCTCTGAGGAGCCCATGGGGGAGGGGGAAAGGGAAGGTCAACCATTACAGTCCTGCCTGGCTTTTGCTTTGCTTTGCTTTGTTTTTGTTTTGTTTTGTTTCCAGGTACAGCTGTGACCAGGTCTGAATCCAGGACAGACTCCAAAGCTAGAGAGAAATCCTGTCTCAGAAAACAAAAAAATAAACGAATGGATAGATAGCTACATAGCCAGACAGAGAGATGATAAAAACACCTCCAAGATCAGGGAGACCAAGGCAGGCAGATCACTGTGAGTTTAAGGCTCCCTTGTTCTGCAGATTGAGATTCAGGACAGGCAAAGCGACACAGAGAAACCCTGTTTTCAAAAAAAAAAAAAAAAAAAAAAAAGGTGGGGGCTGGAGAGACATGACTCTGTGGCTAAGAGTGCTGACTGCTCTTCCAGAGGACCCAGGTTCAATTCCTACCACCCACATGGCAGTCAACAGCTGTCGATAACTCCAAGATCTGACACCCTCAGATAGACATACATGCAGGCAAAACACCAATGCCGATAAAATAAATTATTAGGAAAATAAATATATAAAAGAGGTGTTTAGTGCATGCCTTTAATCTCAGCACCAGGAGGAAGAGGCAGATGACTCTCTGTGAGTCTGAGGCCAGTCTTGTCTACAAAGTGAGTCCCAGGGCATACAAGGGTACACAAGGAAACCTTATGTTGAACAACCACAAATAAACAAACAAATAAAGAGATAATAACAATAAAAATATTTGAGAGTTCAAATAATTGACTTCATCCACAATAAAAGAATATAAAAATAAAAATATCAAATGCACTTGAACGCATCGGCACAGGAGACCGCTTCCTAAATAGAACCCCAGTAGCACAGACACTGAGAGAAACAATTAATAAGTGAGAGAGACCTCCTGAAACTGAAAAGCTTCTGTAAAGCAAAGAACATGGCCAACAAGACAAAATGACGGCCTTACAGAATGGGAAAAGATCTTCACTAACCCCACATCAGACAGAGGTCTGATCTCCAAAATACACAAAGGACTCGAGAAATTGGTCATCAAAAGAACAAATAATCCAATTAAAAAAAAAATGGAGGGCTGGAGAGATGGCTCAGAGGTTAAGAGAACTGACTGCTGTTCTAGAGGTCCTGAGTTCAATTCCCAGCAACCACATGATGGCTCACACCCATCTATAATGAGATCTGGTGCCCAGAACACTATATATGTAAAATAAATAAATTTAAAAAAAAATGGAGTACAGACCTAAACAGAAAACTCTCAACAGAGGGATCGAAAGACACTTAAATGTTGGGGTGGGGGCGGGGGGGGGGGGTCATGCAAAGATGAGAACACCACCAAGTATAATAAACCAAAAACAAACTTAAAAATTAAAACACACTGCGAGTCACAGAAGCTTATCAGCTAGCTGAGACCACAGGCAGAGTTTGGGCTTCTGACACTGTGGCAAAAGGCCGGTTTCTGAAACCAATTTTTATAGTAGGGGCATCGCAGGGCGGTGGTGGCGCAAGCCTTTAATCCCAGCACTCGGGAGGCAGAGGCAGGCGGATCTCTATGAGTTCGAGACCAGCCTGGTCTACAAGAGCTAGTTCCAGGACAGGCTCCAAAACCACAGAGAAACCCTGTCTCGAAAAACCTAAATAAATAAATATAGTAGGGGCATCAAGCATTAGCTCTGAACAAAGGAATTTTATAAGCTTGCCCTGACCAGTCAACATCAGACCCTAAGGAGGGGAGTGAGTTTTAACTAGGCAACTATCATGAAATATGTTTCAAAGTAGATTTCTTCAACAAATGCATGACAGTCCTGTATGAGACCGTGCTGTAGCATGGTTTTATTTCAGTGTGTGTGTGTGTGTGTGTGTGTTCTCTGACTCTCTTGTACATTGAGTTTAACTTCAGATTTTATTTGTTTTTCTCAGTGTGCTCATGTCTGTCCGTGTGTGTGTGTGTGTGTGTGTGTGTGTGTGTGTTCTCTGACTCTCTTATACATTGAGTTTAACTTCAGATTTTATTTGTTTTTCTCAGTGTGCTCATGTCTGTCCGTGTGTGTGTGTGTGTGTGTGTGTGTGTGTGTGTGTGTGTGTATTTACGTACGTATGTGTGTGGGGGGGGATCACAATTCAAAACATTGTAGCGAAGGCCCTTTTTAGACAAGCCTCCAGGACTGCCTTCCTTTGTTTTTTTTTTTTTTGTTTCTTCATTTTCATTCTTTCTATCTGTCTTTCTTTAGTTCAATTTTAATTTTTTTGTTTTGTTTTGTTTTGTTTTTCGAGACAGGGTTTCCCTGCATAACAGTCCTACCTAGCTTTTCTGGAACTAGCTCTTGTAGACCAGGCTGGCCTTGAACTCCCAGAGATTCACCTGCATCTGCCTCCTGTGCGCTGGGAATAAAGGCATGTGCCACCACTGCCCACCCATTTTCAAGTTTTATTTAAATCTCTCAGTGTGCCTTTTGTATGTGTGGGAGACAGGGAAGGTATCACATTTCCAAACATTTTCATAACTGCACTTAGCACTGTTTTAGCACTTTTACATTTAATTTTGCTTTTATTTAAGAGTGTTTCCAGTTGTGTAGGACTTAGTTTAATTTCAATTTCTTAAAGAATTTTTTATGATTTATTTAACTTTAGATGTGCAATGGTGTCAGGGTATCAGATCATCCAGGAACTGGATTTACAATCACGTATGAGCTGCCATACGGGTGCTGGAAATGGAAACCTCTTCCTCAGAGCCACTGAGCCATCTCTTCAGGCCCTTAATTTTTTTTTTAAAAATAAATATATGTTTCTCTGGGTGTGTGTGTGTGTGTGTGTGTGTGTGTGTGTTTATGGGGTGGCTTTTTTTTAATTTTTACTTATGATTTTATTTTTTTAATTTATTTATTTATTATGTATACAGTGTTCTGTCTGTTTGTATGCCTGCTGGACATGAAGAGGGCACCAGACCTCATTACAGATGGTTGTGAGCCACCATGTCGTTGCTGGGAATTGAACTCAGGACCTCTGGAAGAGCAGGCAATGCTCTTAACCTCTGAGCCATCTCTCCAGCCCATGGGGTGGCTTTTGAACTAACCAAGATGACTGGTTCCATATCTGGCAGAGAGGCAGGTGGATCTCTGGGAGTTTGAGGCCAGCTCTTTGTTGACAAGAGCTAGTTCCAAAGACAGGCTCCAAAGCAACAGAGAAATCCTGCCTTGGAAATCAAAACAAGAACACAAACCAAAAAAAAAAAAATAATAATAATAATAAAACATAAATTAAATGAGAGAGAGAGAGAGAGAGAGAGAGAGAGAGAGAGAGAAGAAATGTTGATTTGTCGATTTACAGACAAGAAATAAGAAAAAACAAAACCATAATACAAAACCATAATGTTACCAAGATGACAGCCTGGTTTATATAATGAGTTAAAGGTATTATACAGAGAAACCCTGCCCCAAAAAAATAATAATAATAAAAGAAGAAAACAGAAAAAAAAACAAAGGAAGAAAAAAAACAAGGAAAAAGGATGGAAGGAAGGAAGGAAGGAAGGAAGAAAAAACAGGTGTTTTCCTTTTTTTTTCTTTGTTTATCTCAGGTTATTTTATTTTAATTTTTTTTTAATTGCAGCAGCAGCAGTATATTTTGGGCAGCTGCCTAGCTGGGTAATGGTGGCAGCACATTTCTTTATTCTCAGCCCTCAGAAATCAGGAGAGGCAGAGGCAGGCAGATCGCTGTGAGTTTGAGGCCACCTTGTTCTGCAGTGTGAGTTTCAGGACGGGCAAAAGGACAGACACAGAGAAACCCTGTCTTGGGGGAAAAAAGTGTGTTTAGTGCAGGCCTTTAATTCCGGCACTAGGAAGCAGAGGTAGAGGCAGGGGCAGCTAGATCTCTGTGAGTCTGAGGCCAGCCTTGTCTACAAAGTGAGTTCCAGGGCAAACACAGGGAACCTCTATGTAGAAAAAAACCACAAATAAACTAATAATAATAATAATAATCTAAGAGCTCAATTAATTGACTTCACCCACAATTCAAAAATAAATAAAAAGAGTGTGTCTGACTGATCAGTGAAAGGACTATGTGGGCCAAGGGGCTGCCACAATTATGGCTTGGTGAGAGGGAGGAACTGAGAGAGGGAGGGAGGGAGGGAGGGAGGGAGGGAGGCCTGCTTTCTTGGGGTTCTTTTTTGGTAGTTGTGTTTGTACAACCCCACACCCCACTTCTCATACTAAATACCGAGTCTGAGAAAATTAAAACAGCCATGGAAAAATTCCCACTTGGATATCTGTTCCTGCCCTGTAAAACAAGAACCACAACAAAAATATCCATATCTAAGCAGACAAATTAAGTTGTAGCCTCACCCTTTAAAGGTTTAGCAAGGAGTTCTAGCTGTTGGGAAGGGCTGGTGACCTTGAACTTTACTAGTCTCTTAAATCTGCCCTCTCACTTTTACCAGGTGCCCTCAGGGGACAGGAGTGGAGGCCAGGGCCCTTGCTACAGGAGATTTCCTAGATCACCTACAGGCGCTTAGGATTCCTGGGTCTGCTTAGAGAAAGACACAAGATACAGGAGACACAGAGAAAAAAAAAAAATTTTTTTTTTTTTTTTTTTTTTTTTTCTGAGACCAGGATTCTCTGTAGCTTTGGCACCTGTCCTGGAACTGTAGACGACCAGGCTGGCCTCAAACTCACAGAGATCTGCCTGCCTCTGTCTGCCACAGAGAAAATTACAACAGCCATGGAATAATATGAAAAATTCTGATTTATGCCAGGCAGTGGTGGCGCACGCCTTTAATCCCAGCACTTGGGAGGCAGAGGCAGGCAGATCTCTGTGAGTTCGAGACCAGCCTGGTCTACAAGAGCTAGTTCCAGGACAGTCTCCAAAACCACAGAGAAACCCTGTCTCAAAAAACCAAAATAAATAAATAAATAAATAAATAAATAAATAAATAAATAAAATAAAATGTTAAAAAAAAAAATCTGACTTTGATATCATTTCCAGGAATACTGATGCAGTGACTTATTTGGAGCATTTTCACTTCAGACAGAAAAAAATAAAAATGTCATTTTATTGATTTCTTTTAGAGGGTCTCTTTCCCACCAGGATGGTTTGCACTTGCTGGGTTTTGAAGATGATCTCCTGATCCTTGTATTCCCAGTTCCTGAGTGCTGCCAGCAGGACAGACATGGGCTCACTATACATTCGAGTTATTGATGCAGTACTGAGAACCTGGAGCCCAAAGGACAAGGCTTCAGCTTCCCCTGCCCCTCTGACATAAGCCAGATACATAAATGATTACCCAGATTTTATTTAAATCTCTCAGTGTGGCTTGTGTATGTGGGGGAGACAGGGAAGGTATCACATTTCAAAACATTTTCATAACTGCACTTAGCACTGCATTCTTTTCCGTTTATTTTACTTTTATTTGAGAGTGTTTCCAATTGTGTAGGACTTAGTTAAATTTCTTAAGGAATTTTTTATGATTTATTTAACTTTATTTTATGTGCAATGGTCTGAAGATGTCAGATCACCCAGAAACTACTGAATTTACAATCACTATGAGCTGCCATGCAGGTGCTGGGAATTGAACCCAATTTCTCTGGACGAGCCACGAAACTAGCTCTCCGGGCTCTTAATTTAAAAGTTTATTCATGTGTCTCTGGATGTGCCTGTGCCTGTGTTTGGTTTGTGTGTGTGTTGTGGGGGTGGGGGTGGGGGGTGGCTTTTGACCTCACCAGACAAAGGCATTCAAGAGCACTGGCTCCATATTTAGCAGAAATAGGATCTCTGGGAGTTTTAGGACAGCCTGGTCTACAAGAAAGGAGCTAGTTTTAAGAACAGTCTCCAAAGCAGCAGAGAAACCCTGTCTCATAAAGCAAAACACAAAACCAAATATACATAAATATAGATAGATAGATAGATAGATAGATAGATAGATAGATAGATAGATGACAGCTAGGGCTGTTACACAGAGAGACCATGCCTCAAGAATTAACTAATAAAAGAAGGGAAAAAAAAGCAAGAGAGCAAGAAAGCAAAAAATCAAGTAAGCAAGATGATAAAACACCTCCAAGATCAGGGAGACCAAAGCAGGCAGATCACTGTGAGTTTAAGGCTACTTTGTTCTGCACATTGAGATTCAGGTTAGGCAAAGTGACACAGAGAAACCCTGTTTTCAAAAAAAAAAAAATGTGTTTAGTGTACGCCTTTAATGCCAGCACTAGAAGGCAGAGGCAGGCGGATCTCTGTTAGTCTGAGGCCAGTCTTGTTTACAAAGTGAGTTCCAGGGCACACAAGGATACACAAGGAAACCCCGTGTTGCAAAACCACAAATAAACAAACAGATAATAACAATAAAAATATTTGAGAGTTCAAATAATTGACCTCATCCACAATAAAAAAATATAAAAATAAAAATATCAAAAGCTCTTGAATGGGGGCTGGAGAGATGGCTCAGCGGTTAAGAGCATTGCCTGCTCTTCCAAAGGTCCTGAGTTCAATTCCCAGCAACCACATGGTGGCTCACAACCATCTGTAATGGGGTCTGGTGCTCTCTTCTGGCCTTCAGACATACACAGAGAAAGAATATTGTATACATAATAAATAAATATTTATTTAAAAAAATGCATTTGAACGCATCGGCACAGGAGACCGCTTCCTAAATCTAACTCCAGTACAGAATATCGTCACTAACCCCACATCAGACAGAGGTCTGATCTCCAAAATATACAAAGAACTCAAGACATTGGTCATTTCAAGAACAAATAATCCAATTCACAAAATGGAGGTACAGACCTAAACAGAGAACTCTCAACCGAGAAATCTAAAATGGCTGAAAGACACTTAAGGACATGTTCAACATCCTTAGTCATCAGAGATAGGTAAATCAAAACAGCTCTGAGATTCCACTTTATACCTGTAAGGATGGCCAAGATCAAAAACACTGATGACAACTTATGCTGGAGAGGATGTGGGGAAAAGGGAACACTGCTGCATTGCTGGTGGGAATGCAAGCTGGTACAGCCCCCTTTGGATGTCAGTGTGGCGATTTCTCAGAAAATTAGGAAACAACCTTCCTCAAGACCCAGCAATACCACTTTTAGGTATATATGTAAAGGATGCTCAATTGTGCCACAAGGACATGGGCTCAACTATGTTCATAGCAGCATTGTTTGTCATAGCCAGAACCTGGAAGTAGCCTAAATGCCCTCTGACTGAAGAATGGATGAGGAAAATGTGGTATACTTACACAATGGAGTACTTACTACACAGCAGAAAAGAATAATGACATCTTGAATTTTGCAGGCAAATGGATGAAGCTAGGAAACATCATTTTGAGGAAAGTAACCCAGACCCTAAAAGACAATTACCACATATACTCACTCATAAGTGATTTTTAAACATAAAGCTCACAAATCACAATCCCGGAGAACCTAGACAACAATGAGGACCCTAAGAGAGACATACATAGATCTAATAAAATACATGAGTAGTAGAAAAAGACAAGATCTCCTGAGAGCATGGGAACCTTGGGAGAGGGTTGAAGGGGAGACATGGAAGAGAGCAAAGAAAAATGTAGAGCTTAACAAAAATAAATATAAGAAAAAAAGGCGGGTGGTGGTGGCACATTCTTTTAATCCCAGCACTTGGGAGGCAAAGGCAGGTGGATCTTTGTGAATTTGAGGCCAGCCTGGTCTACAAGGGTTAGTTCCAAAGCTACAGAGAAACCCTGTCGTGAAAAACCAAAAATAAATAAATAAATAGGCATGGATTTTTTTAAAAAAAATCAAACGCAAACTAAGTAGAAATAACTACTTTCGGTATGCCATTCAAGAATTAGGGAACCCTTTATGGGAGACACATGGGAGACACAGGCAGAAGGACATCTGTGAGTTAAAATCCAGACTCATCTACCAAGTGAGATCACAAGACTCGTGCACTGTCTTATAGGTCCTAAACTCCCATGGTCCAGTTTCTAGGACCAAGGAGACAGTTGATAATGTCTCCTTCTTCTTTCTTTCCTTCCTTTTTTTTTTTGTGTGTGTGTGTGGGGGGGGGTGTTTGGTTAAACTTTTATATATATTTTTTTTTATTTGGGTTGGGGGCCTCTCTATAAAGCCTGGAAATTCACAGATGTGCACCACAATAACCAGGGTCAGTTTCTTGTAGATTTAGTTTAATTTCAAATTTTGTTTGTATCTCTTGGTCTGCACCAAGTGTGTCCCTGTGGGGGTGGGGGGCAGGGAAGTTGTCCTATTTTAGAACATTTTATTTTACTTTTATTTGAGACAGTCTTTCTGGTTGTGTAGAACTTATTTTAATTTCAAATTTTTAAAGAATTTTTTTATGATTTATTTAACTTTATTTTATGTGCAGTCGTGTGAAACTGGATTTACAATCACTTATGAGCTGCTGCCTTGTGGGGGTTACATCTCAGGAGCACAAGAACCCAAATCTGTGCTGTACTCCCTGTCACCAAAAGAGGTCACTAGATCCCCACCATGTGGTTTCTGGACATTCCAGAAATTCCATTCTCTCCAGTTCTCATTCTTTCATTGTTCCTCCTGCATGCCTGCATCTAGTGAGAGAGTGGGCAACTTTCCTCCCTGCTTCTCTGTGTCTGTGTCTGTCACATCCTGGATAGCCAGAGTGCCCGCCATCTCTGCCTGAGATAGATGTGGCTGGCAGCCCTGGGGCTGGGGGAAAGGGAGAGAGTGGGTTCCCTGGAGAGCCTTGGGCAGAGGCTCTGTGGATTCCCTGCCGGAGGCCTCACTGCCTCTGAGGAGCCCGTGGGGGAGGGGGAAAGGGAAGGTCAACCAGAGAGTCCTGCCTGGCTTTTGCTTTGCTTTGTTTTTGTTTTTGTTTGTTTGTTTATTTTATTTTCAGCTGTGACCAGGTCTGGATCCAGGACAGACTCAAAAGCTAGAGAGAAATCCTGTCTCAGAAAACAAAAATAAATAAATACATAAATAAACACATAAACAAATACATAAACTAATAAATGAATGGATAGATAGATAGCCAGACAGAGAGAGAGATGATAAAACACCTTCAAGATCAGGGAGACCAAGGCTGGCAGATCACTGTAAGTTTAAAGCTACCTTGTTCTGCAGATTGAGATTCAGGACAGGTAAAGTGACACAGAGAAACCCTGTTTTCAAAAAAAGGTGGGGGCTGGAGAGATGGCTCTGCGGTTAAGAGTGCTGACTGCTCTTCCAGAGGACCCAGGTTCAATTCCTACCACCCACACGGCAGTCAACAGCTGTCTGTAACTCCAAGATCTGACACCCTCAGATAGACATACATGCAGGCAAAACACCAATGCCGATAAAATAAATTATTAGGAAAATAAATATATAAAAAAGGTTGTTTAGCCTTTAATCCCAGCATTAGGAGGCAGAGGCAGATGGCTCTCTGTGAGTCTGAGGCCAGTTTTGTCTACAAAGTGAGTCCCAGGGCATACGCATACAAGGGCACACAACGAAATCCTATGTTGAACAACCACAAATAAACAAACAAATAAAGAGATAATAACAATAAAAATATTTGAGAGTTCAAATAATTGACTTCATCCACAATAAAAGAATATAAAAATAAAAATATCAAACGCATTTGAACGCATCAGCACAGGAGACCGCTTCCTAAATAGAACCCCAGTAGCACAGACACTGAGAGAAACAATTAATAAGTGAGAGAGACCTCCTGAAACTGAAAAGCTTCTGTAAAGCAAAGAACACGGCCAACAAGACAAAATGACGGCCTTACAGAATGGAAAAAGATCTTCACTAACCCCACATCAGACAGAGGTCTGTCTGATCTCCAAAACATACAAAGAACACAAGACATTGGTCATCTCAAGAACAAATAATCTAACTCACAAAATGGAGTACAGACTTAAACAGAGAACTCTCAACCGAGGAATCTAAAATGGCTGAAAGACACTTAAGGAAATGTTCAACATGCTTAGTCATCAGAGAAATGCAAATCAAAACAAGTTTCTAGAAACAAGGAGACAGTTCATAATGTTTCTTTCTTCTTTTCTTCCTTCTTTTTTTTTTTTGGTTGAACTTTTATATATATATATATATATATATATATATATATATATATATATATATATATATTTTTTTTTTTTTTTTTTTAATTTGGGATGGGGGCCTCTCTCCAAAACCTGGGAATTCACAGAGGTACACCTGTCTCTGTCTCTTGGATGATAGAATAAAAGATGTGCACCACAGTGACAATCCAACTAAGTTTTTAGTATCTCATTCTATTAATTTCATGTACATTTAGTTTCATTTCAAATTTTGTTTGTATCTCTTGGTCTGCACCCAAGTGTGTCCTTGGTGGGGGGGGGGGGGGGCATGGAAGGTGCCCTATTTCAGAACATTTTATTTAACTTTTATTTGAGACAGTCTTTCCAGTTGTGTAGAACTTAGTTTTCATTTCAAATTTTTAATGACCAGGAAGGATGAAAGCATTCAAAAGGACTGGTTCCATATCTGGCAGAGAGGCAGGTGGATCTCTGGGAGTTTGAGGCCAGCCTGGTCGACGAGGGCTAGTTCCAAAGACAGGCTCCAAAGCAACAGAGAAAACCCTGCCTTGAAAATCAAAACAAAAACACAAACAAAAATAAAAAACATAAATTAAATCTGTGTGTGTGTGTGTGAGAGAGAGAGAGAGAGAGAGAGAGAGAGAGAGAGAGGAGAGAGAGAGAGAGAGAGAGAGAGAGAGAGAGAGAGAGAAAGAGAGAAATGATTAAACAGGAAATAAGAAAAAAACCAAAACCATAATGTCACCAAGATTACAGCCTGGTTTATATAGTGAGTTAAAGGTATTATACAGAGAAACCCTGTACCAAAAAAATAATAAAAGAAGAAAACAGAAAAAAAAACAAGGAAGGAAGAAAAGAAGGAAAAAAGGAAAGAAGGAAGAAAAACTGGTGTTTTCCTTTTTTTCTTTGTTTATCTCAGGTTATTTTTTTTTATTGCTGCCGCAGCAGCAGTATATTTTGGGCAGCTGCCTAGCTGGGTAATGGTGGCAGCACATTTCTTTATTCTCAGTTCTCAGCCCTCAGAGATCAGGAGAGGCAGAGGCAGGCAGATCGCTGTGAGTTTGAGGCTACCTTGTTCTGCAGGCAAAGCGACGACAGACACAGAGAAACTAAAAGTGTGTTTAGTACAGGCCTTTTATTCCGGCACTAGGAGGCAGAGGTAGAGGCAGGGAGGGGCAGCTAGATCTCTGTGAGTCTGAGGCCAGCCTTGTCTACAAAGTGAGTTCCAGGGCAAACAAGCATACAAAGGGAATCCCTATGTGGAAAAACCACAAATAAACAAATAATAATAATGATGATGATGATAATAATCTAAGAGCTCAATTAATTGACTTCACCCACAATTCAAAAATTAAAAAATAAAACAAAGAGTGTGTCTGACCGATCAGTGAAAGGACTATGTGGGCCAAGGGGCTGCCACAATTATGGATTGGTGAGAGGGAGGAAAGGAGGGAGGCAGCAAGGGCAGTTCCCAGTCACCTAAATGCCTTTCAAAGACATTTCACCATGGCAACCACTCGCTTGCTTTCTTGGGGTTTCTTTTCTTCAGTAGTTGTGTTTGTACAACCTACCCCACACCCCACTTCTCATACTAAATACAGAGTCTGGGAAAATTAAAGCAGCTGTGGAAAAATTCCCACTTGGATATCTTTTCCTGCCCAGTAAAACAAAAACGACTATAACAGGGCTGGAGAGATGGCTCAGAGGTTAAGAGCACTGACTGCTTTTCCAGAGGTCCTGAGTTCAATTCCCAGCAACCACATGGTGGCTTACAACCATCTATAATGAGACCTGGTGCCCCCTTCTGGCTTGCAGGCACACGTGGAAGGAATGCTATACACATAATATAATAAATAAATTAAAAAAAAAAAAACGACTATAACAAAAATATGCATATCTAAAAAAAACAAAAAAATAAAATAAAAAAAATACATATCTAAGCAGACCAATCAAGTTGTAGCCTCACCCTTTATTTTATTTATTTATTTATTTATTTATTTATTTATTTATTTATTGGCTTTTCAAGACAAGTTTTCTCTGTAGCTTTGGTGCCTGTCCTGGAACTCCCAGAGATTTGCCTGCCTCTGCCTCCAGAGTGCTGGGATTAAAGGCGTGCACCACCACTGCCCGCCTTAGACTCACCCTTTAATGGTTCAGCAAGGAGTTCTAGCTGTTAGGAAGGGCTGGTGACCTTGAACTTTACTAGTCTCTGAAATCTGCCTTCTCACTTTTACCAGGTGCCCTCAGGGACAGGAGTGGAGGCCAGGGCCTGTAGCTTTGGCTTGTACATTTACTTCAATTTTAATTTTTTTGTCTTGTTTTTCGAAACAGGGTTTCCCTGGGTAACAGTCCTAGCTAATCTGGAACTAGCTCTTGTAGACCAGGCTGGCTTCCAACTCCCAAGAAATTCACCTGCCTCTGCCCCCTGTGTGCTGGGAATAAAGGCATGTGCCACCACCACATTTATTTAAACCTCTCTCTCGGTGTGCCTGTGTATGTGGGGGAGACAGGGAAGGTGTCATATTTCCAAACATTTTCAAAAAGATTGTATTTGCAGCATAAGTGTTCAGAAAGAAGAAGTCCTGGGCCATGTAGTAAAATAGTTTGTCTGAAACACAAATAAAAAGACAGGTCCTGTCTCAAAAAAAAAAAAAAAAAAAAATCAAATTAAAATGTGAAATAAAACAAAGAAGGGGCTTTTTGTTTTGTTTTGTTTTCTATGAAACCTGAAAATGGCTGAATTCAACAATTATCCAACTTCAGCAAGAAGGTACTGTTTCCCAGCTTCAACCAGAAAACAGCAAATATGCACATCTAGGCCCTGTCAACAGAAGAGGGCACTAGATTTCCACCATGTGGTTTCTGGAAAGTCCAGAAATTCCATCTCTCCATTTCTGATTCTTTCAATCACTGCAGGCAGGCCTGCATTTAGTGAGAGAGTGGACACCACTCCTCGTTCCTTCCTGTTTCTCACGTGTTCATGTCTCACGTGTTCATGTCATAAACACGCGCACATGTGTTTATGGGGTGGCTTTTGAACTAACCAAGATGACTGGTTCCATATCTGGCAGAGAGGCAGTTGGATCTCTGGGAGTTTGAGGACAGCCTGGTCGACAAGAGCTAGTTCTAAGACAACAGAGAAACCATGCCTTGAAAATCAAAACCAAAACACAAACAAAAATAAATAAATAAATGAATGAATAAATAAATACATAAAATAAAACATGAATTAAATGAGAAAGAGAGAGGGAGAAGAAATGTCAATTTGTCAATTTTCAGACCAGAAATAAGAAAAAACAAAACCATAATGTCACCAAGATGACAGCCTGGTTTATATAGTGAGTTAAAGGTATTATACAGAGAAACCAAAAATAAAAAATAATAAAAGAAGAAAACAGGAAGGAAGGAAGGAAGGAAGGAAGGAAGGAAAAATAGGTGCTTTCCTTTTTTTCTTTGTTTATCTCAGGTTATTTATTTTTATTTAATTTTTTTCTAAAATTGCAGCAGCAGCAGTATATTTTGGGCAGCTGACTACTATCATGGAAGCGTTCAGAAAGAAGTCCTGGGCCATGTAGTGAGATAGATTGTCTGGAGCATAAATAAAAAGCCAATTCCTGTCTCAAAAAAAGAAAAAAAAATCAAGTTAAAATGTGAAATAATAAAATAAATAAGGGTGGTTTTTTTTTTTTTTTTGCAATGAGTGAATTCAAGTCAACAACTTTCAATTTCCCAACTCCAACAGGAAAGGCTGCAGATATCCATATCAAAGAGGTCCAGTGGAGCTGTAGCCACACCCTTTAATGCTTGTGTCCCAAGGACACAGAGTTTAGGAAAGAAATGATCTTGATCTTTTTTTCAGGAGATCTGAAAACTCAAAACAGCAACCAAACACACACCAAGTAGGAAGAAATGACAGAGAGGCAGGGGGAGTTCAAGGCCAGCCTCACCTACCAAGGACATTCCAGGACTGTTCCCTAGATAAACCCTGTCCTCACAAAACCAAACACACACACACACACACACACACACACACACACACACACACACACAAAACCCAGAAGAATAAGGAAAGTGTTCCTGAAACACCACAAACCAGCTAGATTGCACTTAATAGTAATCAAAAGTGGGTGAAATATAAAATGGAGAGAAATTCTTTGATGAAATCCAACCCTCTTTCTTGGTCAAAGCTGTACAGCCAATAGAACTAGAGGGAGGGAACATGTGTCCATCTCTCAATAAAAAAAGAAAAATGGCTAGAATCTCACTGTGAGCGTAAAAGATGAAAATCTTACAGCTGACACCATCCAGTCTCAAGTTAGAAAAACTTGAAACGATGCAACAGGAGACAGACAGTTTCCCAATGAACTCTTGCTATTCTC
Source organism: Microtus oregoni (assembly GCF_018167655.1). Classification (NCBI taxonomy): domain Eukaryota; kingdom Metazoa; phylum Chordata; class Mammalia; order Rodentia; family Cricetidae; genus Microtus; species Microtus oregoni. The sequence continues at coordinate 45,395 of NW_024543848.1, read as the reverse complement.
CTGGGGAAGTTTTGTTCCTGAGGGTTTTTTTTTTTTTTTTTTTTTGATTTTTCGAGACAGGGTTTCTCTGTAGCTTTGGAGCCTGTCCTGGCACTAGCTCTTCTAGACCAGGCTGGCCTCGAACTCACAGAGATCCACCTGCCTCTGCCTCCCAAGTGCTGGGATTAAAGGCGTGCACCACCACCGCCCGGCTCTGAGGGTTTTTGGAACAACTAAAATCCCTCTTATCTTTTTGTTTTGTTTTGTTTTCCATGCCCCCTCAGAGGACACCTGGATGTTTTTTAAGGATTTGGTTTTATTTCATTTAAGTATTTTGTTCCTCAGACATAACTCTGAAAACACTAATACGTAATAGCCAGTTTCTATTCAGTTCAGTTCAGTTCAGATTTTTACCAAAACCTCCTGTCTGGCATGTCTCTTTCTTTGTTGAGTTCCTGTACTTACAGAAGCCAAGAGATAGCTGGCAGCCATCCATAGAAAATGCCCTCTCCCTTTGAACACGGCCCTCCTTTGGTCTGAGTTTCTCACACAGCTCTGATGATGCAGGAGGATGCCAAGGGCCCAGTTGGTGCCTCAGCCCGATGCCTGCATCTGTGCCTTGGCAGCAGCTATTCATGTCTTGCCACTCACTCAGAGTCAAATTCCCTTAAGTTTAGCCTTCCCTAAGTGCTTGTTCACTTCAGAGGACTCAACCCTCATCTTCCGTGTCCTCCTGGCCTAATTTCTCATATTACTGATTTACTGAGTATGAATCAGTAATATGAGATGTTCCGGAGAGGGAGGAAGGGACATTCATGAAAAAAGTGAGTGTTCAACTAACTAACTCCCCATGGGTGAAGGAAGTAGTGAAAAGATTTTAATGAAGCAGAGAGAAATTTCTGGTTTTGGAAGGAGGAAATCCTGAATGGCTCCCTCTGTGTCGCAGGAGAGACTCCTGGAAAGGAAACCTCAGGTTTCCGGTCAGTCGGTCGGTTGGTCAGTTCGGGGAGAAATATTAGCAAGGAGGTAAAGGCCGTGCCTCACGACATCAGCAGTCCCTTCTCTGGAAATTCTACGGTATCCCGGAGAGCTCTCGGAATTTTGTGATGTCACTCGTGTCCTAGAAACGCCAAGTGCCCTCAAGATACACTCTCTCGGTGCCTATAAGACTCAGTTCTAGACATGTTGTCTAGAGAATGGAGATCATGGAGAGGCCAGAGGGAGGAAGAAGAAAGCTGACCTCAGATCTCAGAGGAAAACACGGAGAAATAATTAGTGGTCCTGGGGAAGACGAAGTGAGTTCACCACTAGCAGGGACTAACTAGAGAGATTTCTGGATGTGATGGCTTTGAGACTTCCAGGGCTAGGGCTCAGGAACTGGGAGGTTTCTGGAATGAAATAGGTCTGTCTTGTTTCTCTGAGTTCCTAAAGGGCCAACCCACATCAAAGATTCACGATAGTTGATTTGACAAAGTCGGGAATTGACAAGGAGTGCGGAAGGAGTCAGTGAGATTTCAATACCAGCACTGCACATCACCCCCCCCCCCCCCCCCCCCGGTCCTTTTCGTTGTGTAGCAATAATAATAGAGAAGGGGGAATAGCGCTCTGCCAAAGCCCGTATTTTGTTTTTTAATAGTCCAGGTGTGTTATTTCTTTTTGTACATCAGGCCATGAATTCGTAGGGAATGGGCTCCAGCAGCTCAGGCTCCTTCCCGTTAGTCCTCGCGAAGTGTGCTTCTCTGGGTTCGCTTGAGCTGAACCCAGGTGCCCTTCTCTTTGTCTTCCTTTTCCTTCTGGTCGTTCTCCTTCACCCGCTTCAGAAAGCTGTCTCTGCTCTTCGAGTGCTTGATGTGTTCAATCCGCACATTAATTCTCTTGGCAAGAATCTTGCCCTTAACTCGCTTGTTTACAATGATGCCCACAGCATGCTGGGTGACATTGTAGACTCTTCCGGTTTTGCCGTGGTAACATTTATGGGGCATTCCTTTTTGAACAGTGCCCATTCCCTTGATGTCTATAATATCGCCCTTCTTGTAGATTCGTGGCCAAAGGAACAACTCCATGTTTCCTAAAGGGCCTAGAGAACATATAGCGAGTGCCCCTCCTCTTTCCCTTTGTGTTTGTCATTTTGGCGAGTTACTGAAAGATGGCTACCGCGGCCGAAAGGCCCAAAGCCCATACTTTACCATACCTTATATCACAGCCATTAACAGGGTTGAGGCATCAAGTGCTGCAGTCAGTCTGACTCCTGTGATCCCCTAAGGTTTCTAGCTTCCCAGTTATGAATGACACCCTGGTCTCCAGTTCAGCTTGAGAGCTCTTTAAGAGCCAATGGATGAGAGAGTGGGAAGAGACTGCCTTTTTTTTTTCTTTTTCCATTTCTTTCTTTCTTTCTTTTGCTGTTTTGTTTTGTTTTTCAAGAAAGGGTTTCTTTGTGTATCTTGGGCTGTCCTAAAACTCACTCTGTAAATCAGGCCATCTTTGAATTCACAGAGATCTGTGTGTGTGCTGTGATTAAAGGCATGCACACACCACAGCCCGGCTGAGACTGCAATTTCTTGTTAGCTCTGGGTAAGTGACAATGGCTCTGTGTTGTGAATCTCTGTGAATCCAGACTATGTTATGTCCTTCAATGACATGAGTCTGAAGCATCAAGCACCCATCCCTATACTCCCTGAGGTCTCTGAAGTCACGGTGCATCCTTAAAGGCTTAGAAAGCTTTTCCCTGGTTCACCTTTGTGTGTGTGTGTGTGTGTGTGTGTGTGTGTGTGTGTGTGTGTGTGTTTTGTTCTATCTAGGAGAAGCACCATAGCAGTTGCATAGTGACTGAGAAATTTGATTTTTAGGAAATGATTTTTCATATATGTGAGTGGTCTCTCCATAGCCACTCATCTTTTCTTAAACTTGAGTATAGGAATGAATGAATGAATGATCCCTCCCTCCCTCCCTCCCTCCCTCTCTCTTCATGGGAACGAGTATCTGGTCTTGCATTGAGGGCTCCCCAGTTCTCAGCATCTCCAGCCCAACCTGTCACAAGCTGATCACACATTTGCAAACTTGGGATATATTCTGCTGAATTTTTGGGATAATGAATTTCATCAACTATGGGACTAACTGTGTTCTGACAGGACACTCACAATCTCTCCTCATCACACCCACATAGTGTAACAACTTTGTGGTTCCTCCATAATGTGCTTATTTCTGTCAGGGAACTGAAAGCCAGCCAGCCGGCCAGCCAGCCAGCCAGCCAACACTATCTTTCCTTGTTTCTCAGTTTGTTCTTATATTCTGTCTCTCCCCCCCCCCCACGTTTAAAAAATTTATTTATTTTTATCTTATGTGCATTTGTGTTTTTGCCATGGCTCTCGGGCTCCTGGATTACAGACAGCTGTGAGCTGCCATGTAGATGCTGGGAATTGAACCTAAACTATCTCTTCAGCCCGACATGGAGCATCTCTCTCTCTATAGCCCTGCCTGGAAAACTTTCAGAGTTCACTCTGCCCCCTGAGTAAAGGTGTTATGCTTCCTTTTATTGTATATTTAGTGTTTGTGTTTGTGTGTGTGTGTGTGTGTGTGTGTGTGTGAGAGAGAGAGAGAGAGAGAGAGATTCATTATGAAATAAGTCAGTCAACAACAGCAAATTTTGTATTTATTTGTTCATCCATCCACGTATTTGCTTACTTACATACTTACTCTATTTATTTATTTATTTACAGTGGACGACTTAATTCAGTAAGAATGATCAGAAGGGTAGGTAGGGTATCCTTGGGAAAAGAGTAAGATATCACGATGACTTTCCCTTCCGAGAGGGAGCTTTCTGGGTAGACGTGAAACTGCAGTTTAAAGCACCTGCTTTCCACAAGACCTTTTCCAAGGTCAGGCATTTCTTAGGTAAGCAAGGATCTCCGTCAGTTCCCTTTGAGGAACTCAACATTAACGTCTGACTGGTGCCTATTGTCAAGGCCAATGGGACACGCCTCAGCCCCTCCCTGACCTGAGGTGACCTGAGAAGCCACACCCCACCCCAGTTCACAGGCCCCTCTTAATCTATCTAACTAACTAACTGTACAGCATAAAACGTGGAATCTCTTCTCAATGAAATGCTGTTGTCAGCCATTTGAAGACTTTATTCTCATCTCAGATCAGATGATCCTGTCCAGCAGGGATGTCTTCTTTCCGTGTTTCTTCTTCTTTTGTATGTTGCAGTCAGTTCAGATGTGCTGGTATATGTCGAGAGAGAGAGAGAGAGAGAGAGAGAGAGAGAGAGAGAGAGAGAATTGCTTTTTATTTATTTGAAGAGTTTTAATGATTCAGCTATTTCCAGCCTTATTTACCAGCACCTTTATTATTACCAGCGAGCACCTTCCTCTGAAAACATTGGAACCCCCCCATCTGTACATGTCATGCACGTGCGTGTGTGCGTATGTATGTATGTATGTATGTATGTATGTATGTGCGAGCGCGTGTGTATCCCATCTATCTATCCCTTCATCAATTTCCATTTTAGGAGCTGCTTTGCTGACACTCACCCAGAACCAGTGACATGGAGGCCACCATTTTCTTAGCCAGTGACAGTCAGGAGACAGACAGAAAGAAAGAAAGAAAGAAAGAAAGAAAGAAAGAAAGAAAGAAAGGATGTACATTCCCAAAGAAAGAAAAAAATTAAGTAAATTGTAAAAAGTAAAAAAAAAATCAAGAAAGTAAGTAAATACATACATAAAAATAGACAAATAAAGAATGAATAAATAATAATTGAAACATTCAATAAGTAAATAAGTGAGTCATGCTAAATCAGCAGATAAACAGATATATGAAAGAAGGAAGTGAAGGAATGAATGAACAAGTAAGTAAGTAAATAGGTGGGTCATTTTTTAAAGAAGTAAGTAAATGAGATGGGCTGAACAGATAGATAACTAAGCAAGCAAAGAAATACACAAGAAGCAAGCAATCGTGAAAAAAAAATGAGACACATCCATTCAATCCATAAAAGACAAAACATGGAAATAAACATGTAAACTGGTCGACCCACCCACGTTCACTCAGCTGCCCCACCCAAAGCAGGAGGGAGGTCTCTGTCCAGCAGGGCCGTCTTCTTTCCAAGTTGCAGTCAGTCAGATCTCTGGGAAAACAGAAAAGAAAGCAATTGTTTTCTACTTGAACAGTTTTTAATATTATTCGAACGAATGAATAATCAGCTATTCAGGGGCTGGAGAGATGGCTCAGTGGTTAAGAGCATTACCCGCTCTTCCAAAAGTCCTGAGTTCAATTCCCAGCAACCACATGGTGGCTCACAACCATCTGTAATGAGATCTGATGCCCCTTTCTGGCCTGCAGGCATACACACAGACAGAATATTGTATACATAATAAATAAATATTTAAAAAAAATAATAATAATCAGCTATTCATTCCCAGCC
>NW_024543848.1:2500-27500 GCF_018167655.1 Microtus oregoni | reverse complement strand
CGGGAAACGCCGCCGCCGCTCAGAACCGGGCACCTCTGAAGATCGGCCTGGAACGCTCCAGGAGCACCACAAGGATCACAAAGCAAGGCGCGTGCACACGAACCCGGTCGGGAGGGGCACGTAACACGGCACACCAGCCGACCCTCCCCCGGCTCGGAGGGAGGAGGGCCAAACAGACCCACACACGGTGGGCATAGCGAAACGCGCGACGGGGAACAAAGCCCCCAGCGCGCCTCACAGGAACCCCCACGAACCACAGCGAGGAGTGCGGGGGGGCTTTCACAGGGCTCAGGCCGGATAACCGCACCCCTGCCTTCCACACACCACCGGTAAAGGTGGGGAGGAGAGACGAGGGGCCCGCTGGCAGAACGAGAAGAGCGGCCGCCATTCGCCATGAATGTCCGTCCCTCGCCTGGCGCGGCTTAGGCCTCCGGCCCGAATGAACACAGGGCGAGCACACCACATCGATCAACAAAGCGGAACCGGGAAGAATCGAGCGAGAGATCACCACAGACCCAACACATGCCGCCAAAAAAAACAAAAAAAAAAAGAAAACCCTTCACACACCTCCACACCAAAAAACAGCGGCGGGGGGTCAACCAGGGAATCCAAGAAAAGGTGTGCACTCGGGAGGCACATAAGGCAGCAGAAGGGCCGGGCCACCCTCAACCCAAAAGGACTCATGGAGACTCGGGAGCTCCACAAGCTGGGAAGGGGGTGAGAAAAAACAGTGCGCTCGGGAGGCACACGGGAGCAGAGGACCACGGAGGAGACTCGGGAGCTCCACAACCTGGTCCCCGCCCTCCCAAAAAAAAAAAGAAAAAAAAAAAAAAAGCACCGGGACGGTAAGGGAGAAAGAAGCATCGAGAGACGGGTCCCACCATCCAAGCAGAACGGGTGACAAGCCACGAAGCGGGGATGCCTGACACGCTTCACCACGGGCAAAAGCAAGGCAAGGAAGCCGGTCATCTCAAAAAGCCGCACAGGAAAAGCACACACGGGCCCAACCCCAAAAGGCAGCGAGACGCGGGCTGGGCTAGACGGGAAAAGTAACACCCAGTGAGGCTCAGAAGAGAGACCGCCACCTAGCGTCCTTTAATGTCACCCAATTAAAGGACAGCGTGTCAGCACCTATCTGCAGGTACAATAAGGACAGATAGCAACCATTAGAAGAATGACAACAGGTACGGGGAGTCATTCACAGACCACACAGAACTCCTGAAAGTGAGGCTGGGTGAAATGTCCCAAAAATGTCCCCATAAACAAGAGAACCGACCCTCAAAGGAACAACTGGTCGACCTCATAACCATGAAAGGACCGAGAGAGCGAGGTGGACATGTCAGAAAGCCGGGCGCCCAGCCTCCTCCCGCCCGAGGACCCTGCGACCAGCCGCTAGGAATGGAGAAGGGCAAGAAGAAAAAACTTGGAAAAAAAAAAAAAAATCTCGAGTCCAAGAAACCGGGGACCAGTGAACAGGGGAGCCGGGACCACCACCCTCCTCTCGGCCTCGACAACACGAGGCCCGCCGCTGGGCTCTCGCAAGACCGAGGGCAGGAGAAAGGGGCGGGGTAGAGCTCCGAGACCCCAACGAGTCCGGACCAGGGAGGCGAGGAAGCCGGCACCACGGCCTCCTCTCGGTCTCAGGATGGCAAAGCCCGCCACTGAGGACCGAGGGTTCCTGACAAGAGGAAGAAAATGAATAAAAAGCTCCGAGAGTCCGGAACAGGGAGGCGAGAAAGCCGGGACCACCGCCTCCTCTCGGCCTCAAGATGAGGAAGTCCGGCACTGAGGACCGATGGTTCTCGCAAGAGGAAAAAAAAAAAATGTCCGAGACCCCAGCGGGGAAGCCGGGATCAACCATCGCCTCCTCTCGGCCTCGGGTCGCCGGGTCCCAGGGCTCTTAGAAGAGAGAAAAGGCAAGGGAAAAGCAACTTTTAAAGCCGGGGTATTTCACCGATCCTGGGCCCGGGAGGACCCGACACCTAGCGGGGGTACGCGAACGACTGAAGCCTTCTGGTCGACCCGCTCGAGTCTCCGACCACCCTCTCCAGCTGGTCCCGTCACTCGGTCCCATCCCCAACGCATGCACGCATGCACCCATGGGTGACTTCCGGCACAACCTCCTACACAGAGACCGTTCCCAAGCACGACACCGACTCCGGGACACACCCGCCTGCCAGGCCGGGACTCTCGTCACTCTTTCCGCCTCACAAAAGCCGTTTCGCCCCGTCCTCGTCACCGACCGAGGACCAGGAGAAAAAGGCCACCGCTAGGGGGCGCCCGACAACCGACCGCCATAGATCGCTCGCTCGGCCGCGGCGGCGGCGGCGGCGGCGGCGGCGGCGGCGTCTTCACCTTCTCTGGCGTGACAGCGTCCTCCCACGCTCACGCCCGGAGGTGGCACGGGCCCACAGCAGGACAGGGAACTCCCCTGTCGGTTCCCCCACCCCACCCCCGAACACGGTGAACGTGGGCCGGGCTGGACATTCGGGGCTACGAAAACGAAAGTACGACCGAGACCACAGGCAGCTAGGAAAACAGGCGAATCGATCGTTCGCTCACTTGCTCACGGGAAACAAAGAGTGTGTCTGACAGGCCAGGGGCTTCTGCAACCATTAGGGCATGGTGAGAAGGAGGGACCGAGGGGGACCGAGGGGGACCGAGGGGGACCGAGGGAGGCGGCAACGGCAGTTCCCTGCCATCTAAGTCTCCTTTCACCATGGCCACTGCTTGCTTGCTTGCTTGCTTGCTTGCGGTTCTTTTTCTTCACCCCACTCCCCACACCCTCAGCCCACACTTCTCAGACTAAATACCGAGTCGGAGAAAATTAAAACAGCCGTGGAATAGTTTTTTTTTAAAAAAATAATAATAATAATAATAATGAAATAAAAATAGTTTTGAAAAAAATCCCACTCGAATTTCATTTCCGGGAATAATATCGTCATAGTGATGTGTCACTTAGGACAGAAAAAATAAACAGGTCACTTTAGTCATTTCTTGGAGAGGGTCTGTTTCCCCACCACGATGGTTCTCACTTGCTGAGTTGCTGAAGATGATCTCCTGATCCTCGTGTTTTCAGTTTCTGAGTGCTGCTGACATGACAGACATGGGCCCTCACACTCGAGTTTATGAGACACTACTGAGAGCGTGGAGCCCATAGGACAAGGCTCTGGCTTTCCCTTCCCCTCCCACATAAGCCAGATAGATAAATAAATAAATGCCCAGCAGCAGAAGCATGAAAGCAGCTTCTCAGACCCTTTAGAGCTCCTGAGTACTGGGGTTACAGTCATGGCAGAGGATATGACTAGGCCAGGGCTCCCTTCACAACCACCATCCAGGCCTGCCTGCCTGCCTGCCTTCCTTCCTTTTTTAAATGCCAGTTTACTAAAATTTTAGTTATTTTTAATTGCGTTGGGAGGCTAGAAATTTTTGGGTTTTCGGGAGAGGGCAGACATATGAAAGAAAGGAAGAAAGGAAGGAAGGAAGAAGGATCAGAGCAGTGAATATACAGGTACACAGTCCTTACACCAATGTTGACTGCAGATAGAAAAATAAGAGGAAGAAAAAAAAAAATAGAACGTCACCAAAAGGACAGCCTGGTCTATAAAAATGAGTTCCAGGACAGCCAGGGCTATTCCATGAAATTGGCTGAGTTCGAATCAGCAATTTCCCAACTCCAACAAGAATGTTTACTACAGGAAAGGCAACAGATGTACACATCAAGGAAGGCCAGTGGAGCTGTAGGCACACCCTTCACACCGTTTGAAACTTCTCTGTCCCAAGGTCACAGAGTTAGGAAAGGAAAATAACAACACGTCACTGAAGTCATTCCTAGGCTAGGCCTTCCTTCACAACCATTTGAAAGGATCAGAGCACTGAATATACACACGCACGGTAATTACACCAACGTGGACTGGAAAGACACCTAAACTAACAGAGACACACACACACACAATCCATAGCATTTGCTGCCTAGCAGATAAAATGAATGCCAGTGTCAGTAGGCACACCCTTCACACCCCTTGAAACTTCTCTGTTGCAAGGTCACAGAGTTAGGAAAGGATCTTGATCTTGAACTTTCCTTAATAGTGAGTCTGTGTGTGTATATCACACTCAAGCCAAGTACCCCTCAGAGCTCATGGAAGACAAAACAGAGCTCTAGAATAAGAGAGGCGGGGGGGGGGGGGGGTTCACTCAAGAAAATGAAAGCAAAACCCTACACAAACCCTGGCACACAGTAAAATCAGTCCTATGAGGAAATTTGTAGCTCTAATTGCCTACTTTTTAAAAAGACTTCTAACCGGGTTATGGTGGTACACGCCTTTAATTCCAGCACTCGGTCTGGTCTCCAAGAGCTAGTTCCAGGACTGACTCAATTAGAGAGAACTAGAGAGAAACCCTGTCACAAAACAAACAAAGGAATAAAGTATTACATAAATACTTTATGGAAGAATAGATGGACAGATAGACAGACAGACAGACAGACAGACAGACAGACAGACCCACACCCCATCTTCTGCCTTCTGAAGGTACCAGGCTCTCTCACAGGGGTCAGGCAGAAACGTAGGCAGTGTATGTGTGTGATATCAAGCAAGCCTATATGTGATATATAGGGTATGATAGGATAATGTCAGTATTAAATTGGGGTAGGTCTCAGGAGCACAAGAACCCAAATCTGTGCTGTACTCCCTGTCACCAGAAGAGGGCACTAGATCCCCACCATGTGGTTTCTGGACATTCCAGAAATTCCATCTCTCCAGTTCTCATCCTTTCATTGTTCCTCCTGCATGCCTACACCTAGTGAAAGAGTGGGCACCTTTCCTCCCTGCTTGTGTGTATCTGTGTCTGTCACAGCCTGGATAGCCAGAGTGCCCGCCACCTCTGCCTGAGATAGATGTGGCCGGCAGCCCTGGGGCTGGGGGAAAGGGAGAGAGAGAGTGGGTCCCCTGGAGAGCCTTGGGCAGAGGCTCTGTGGATTCCCTGGAGGAGGCCTGACCCCCTCTGAGGAGCCCATGGGGGAGGGGGAAAGGGAAGGTCAACCATTACAGTCCTGCCTGGCTTTTGCTTTGCTTTGCTTTGCTTTGTTTTTGTTTTGTTTTGTTTCCAGGTACAGCTGTGACCAGGTCTGAATCCAGGACAGACTCCAAAGCTAGAGAGAAATCCTGTCTCAGAAAACAAAAAAAAAAAAATAAACGAATGGATAGATAGCTACATAGCCAGACAGAGAGATGATAAAAACACCTCCAAGATCAGGGAGACCAAGGCAGGCAGATCACTGTGAGTTTAAGGCTCCCTTGTTCTGCAGATTGAGATTCAGGACAGGCAAAGTGACACAGAGAAACCCTGTTTTCAAAAAAAAAAAAAAAAAAAAAAAAGGTGGGGGCTGGAGAGATGGCTCTGCGGTTAAGAGTGCTGACTGCTCTTCCAGAGGACCCAGGTTCAATTCCTACCACCCACATGGCAGTCAACAGCTGTCGATAACTCCAAGATCTGACACCCTCAGATAGACATACATGCAGGCAAAACACCAATGCTGATAAAATAAATTATTAGGAAAATAAATATATAAAAGAGGTGTTTAGTGCATGCCTTTAATCTCAGCACCAGGAGGAAGAGGCAGATGGCTCTCTGTGAGTCTGAGGCCAGTCTTGTCTACAAAGTGAGTCCCAGGGCATACAAGGGTACACAACGAAACCTTATGTTGAACAACCACAAATAAACAAACAAATAAAGAGATAATAACAATAAAAATATTTGAGAGTTCAAATAATTGACTTCATCCACAATAAAAGAATATAAAAATAAAAATATCAAATGCACTTGAACACATCGGCACAGGAGACCGCTTCCTAAATAGAACCCCAGTAGCACAGACACTGAGAGAAACAATTAATAAGTGAGAGAGACCTCCAGAAACTGAAAAGCTTCTGTAAAGCAAAGAACATGGCCAACAAGACAAAATGACGGCCTTACAGAATGGGAAAAGATCTTCACTAACCCCACATCAGACAGAGGTCTGATCTCCAAAATACACAAAGGACTCGAGAAATTGGTCATCAAAAGAACAAATAATCCAATTAAAAAAAAAAATGGAGGGCTGGAGAGATGGCTCAGAGGTTAAGAGAACTGACTGCTGTTCTAGAGGTCCTGAGTTCAATTCCCAGCAACCACATGATGGCTCACACCCATCTATAATGAGATCTGGTGCCCAGAACACTATATATGTAAAATAAATAAATTAAAAAAAAATGGAGTACAGACCTAAACAGAAAACTCTCAACAGAGGGATCGAAAGACACTTAAATGTTGGGGCGGGGGCGGGGGGGGGGGGGTCATGCAAAGATGAGAACACCACCAAGTATAATAAACCAAAAACAAACTTAAAAATTAAAACACACTGCGAGTCACAGAAGCTTATCAGCTAGCTGAGACCACAGGCAGAGTTTGGGCTTCTGACACTGTGGCAAAAGGCCGGTTTCTGAAACCAATTTTTATAGTAGGGGCATCGCAGGGCGGTGGTGGCGCAAGCCTTTAATCCCAGCACTCGGGAGGCAGAGGCAGGCGGATCTCTATGAGTTCGAGACCAGCCTGGTCTACAAGAGCTAGTTCCAGGACAGGCTCCAAAACCACAGAGAAACCCTGTCTCGAAAAACCTAAATAAATAAATATAGTAGGGGCATCAAGCATTAGCTCTGAACAAAGGAATTTTATAAGCTTGCCCTGACCAGTCAACATCAGACCCTAAGGAGGGGAGTGAGTTTTAACTAGGCAACTATCATGAAATATGTTTCAAAGTAGATTTCTTCAACAAATGCATGACAGTCCTGTATGAGACCGTGCTGTAGCATGGTTTTATTTCAGTGTGTGTGTGTGTGTGTGTGTGTGTGTGTGTGTGTGTGTTCTCTGACTCTCTTGTACATTGAGTTTAACTTCAGATTTTATTTGTTTTTCTCAGTGTGCTCATGTCTGTCCGTGTGTGTGTGTGTGTGTGTGTGTGTGTGTGTGTGTATTTACGTACGTATGTGTGTGTGGGGGGGATCACAATTCAAAACATTGTAGCGAAGGCCCTTTTTAGACAAGCCTCCAGGACTGCCTTCCTTTGTTTTTTTTTTTTTTGTTTCTTCATTTTCATTCTTTCTATCTGTCTTTCTTTAGTTCAATTTTAATTTTTTTGTTTTGTTTTGTTTTGTTTTTCGAGACAGGGTTTCCCTGCATAACAGTCCTACCTAGCTTTTCTGGAACTAGCTCTTGTAGACCAGGCTGGCCTTGAACTCCCAGAGATTCACCTGCATCTGCCTCCTGTGCGCTGGGAATAAAGGCATGTGCCACCACTGCCCACCCATTTTCAAGTTTTATTTAAATCTCTCAGTGTGCCTTTTGTATGTGTGGGAGACAGGGAAGGTATCACATTTCCAAACATTTTCATAACTGCACTTAGCACTGTTTTAGCACTTTTACATTTAATTTTGCTTTTATTTAAGAGTGTTTCCAGTTGTGTAGGACTTAGTTTAATTTCAATTTCTTAAAGAATTTTTTATGATTTATTTAACTTTAGATGTGCAATGGTGTCAGGGTATCAGATCATCCAGGAACTGGATTTACAATCACGTATGAGCTGCCATACGGGTGCTGGAAATGGAAACCTCTTCCTCAGAGCCACTGAGCCATCTCTTCAGGCCCTTAATTTTTTTTTTAAAAATAAATATATGTTTCTCTGGGTGTGTGTGTGTGTGTGTGTGTGTGTGTGTGTTTATGGGGTGGCTTTTTTTTAATTTTTACTTATGATTTTATTTTTTTAATTTATTTATTTATTATGTATACAGTGTTCTGTCTGTTTGTATGCCTGCTGGACATGAAGAGGGCACCAGACCTCATTACAGATGGTTGTGAGCCACCATGTCGTTGCTGGGAATTGAACTCAGGACCTCTGGAAGAGCAGGCAATGCTCTTAACCTCTGAGCCATCTCTCCAGCCCATGGGGTGGCTTTTGAACTAACCAAGATGACTGGTTCCATATCTGGCAGAGAGGCAGGTGGATCTCTGGGAGTTTGAGGCCAGCTCTTTGTTGACAAGAGCTAGTTCCAAAGACAGGCTCCAAAGCAACAGAGAAATCCTGCCTTGGAAATCAAAACAAGAACACAAACCAAAAAAAAAAAAATAATAATAATAATAAAACATAAATTAAATGAGAGAGAGAGAGAAGAAATGTTGATTTGTCGATTTACAGACAAGAAATAAGAAAAAACAAAACCATAATACAAAACCATAATGTTACCAAGATGACAGCCTGGTTTATATAATGAGTTAAAGGTATTATACAGAGAAACCCTGCACCAAAAAAATAATAATAATAAAAGAAGAAAACAGAAAAAAAAAAACAAAGGAAGAAAAAAAACAAGGGAAAAGGATGGAAGGAAGGAAGGAAGGAAGGAAGAAAAAACAGGTGTTTTCCTTTTTTTTTCTTTGTTTATCTCAGGTTATTTTATTTTAATTTTTTTTTAATTGCAGCAGCAGCAGTATATTTTGGGCAGCTGCCTAGCTGGGTAATGGTGGCAGCACATTTCTTTATTCTCAGCCCTCAGAAATCAGGAGAGGCAGAGGCAGGCAGATCGCTGTGAGTTTGAGGCCACCTTGTTCTGCAGTGTGAGTTTCAGGACAGGCAAAAGGACAGACACAGAGAAACCCTGTCTTGGGGGAAAAAAGTGTGTTTAGTGCAGGCCTTTAATTCCGGCACTAGGAAGCAGAGGTAGAGGCAGGGGCAGCTAGATCTCTGTGAGTCTGAGGCCAGCCTTGTCTACAAAGTGAGTTCCAGGGCAAACACAGGGAACCTCTATGTAGAAAAAACCACAAATAAACTAATAATAATAATAATAATCTAAGAGCTCAATTAATTGACTTCACCCACAATTCAAAAATAAAAAAAAAAGAGTGTGTCTGACTGATCAGTGAAAGGACTATGTGGGCCAAGGGGCTGCCACAATTATGGCTTGGTGAGAGGGAGGAACTGAGAGAGGGAGGGAGGGAGGGAGGCCTGCTTTCTTGGGGTTCTTTTTTGGTAGTTGTGTTTGTACAACCCCACACCCCACTTTTCATACTAAATACCGAGTCTGAGAAAATTAAAACAGCCGTGGAAAAATTCCCACTTGGATATCTGTTCCTGCCCTGTAAAACAAGAACCACAACAAAAATATCCATATCTAAGCAGACGAATTAAGTTGTAGCCTCACCCTTTAAAGGTTTAGCAAGGAGTTCTAGCTGTTGGGAAGGGCTGGTGACCTTGAACTTTACTAGTCTCTTAAATCTGCCCTCTCACTTTTACCAGGTGCCCTCAGGGGACAGGAGTGGAGGCCAGGGCCCTTGCTACAGGAGATTTCCTAGATCACCTACAGGCGCTTAGGATTCCTGGGTCTGCTTAGAGAAAGACACACGATACAGGAGACACAGAGAAAAAAAAATTTTTTTTTTTTTTTTTTTTTTTTCTGAGACAAGGATTCTCTGTAGCTTTGGCACCTGTCCTGGAACTGTAGACGACCAGGCTGGCCTCAAACTCACAGAGATCTGCCTGCCTCTGTCTGCCACAGAGAAAATTACAACAGCCATGGAATAATATGAAAAATTCTGATTTATGCCAGGCGGTGGTGGCGCACGCCTTTAATCCCAGCACTTGGGAGGCAGAGGCAGGCAGATCTCTGTGAGTTCGAGACCAGCCTGGTCTACAAGAGCTAGTTCCAGGACAGTCTCCAAAACCGCAGAGAAACCCTGTCTCAAAAAACCAAAATAAATAAATAAATAAATAAATAAATAAATAAATAAATAAAATAAAAATAAAATAAAATGTTAAAAAAAAATCTGACTTTGATATCATTTCCAGGAATACTGATGCAGTGAATTATTTGGAGCATTTTCACTTCAGACAGAAAAAAATAAAAATGTCATTTTATTGATTTCTTTTAGAGGGTCTCTTTCCCACCAGGATGGTTTGCACTTGCTGGGTTTTGAAGATGATCTCCTGATCCTTGTATTCCCAGTTCCTGAGTGCTGCCGGCAGGACAGACATGGGCTCACTATACATTCGAGTTTTTGATGCAGTACTGAGAACCTGGAGCCCAAAGGACAAGGCTTCAGCTTCCCCTGCCCCTCTGACATAAGCCAGATACATAAATGATTACCCAGATTTTATTTAAATCTCTCAGTGTGGCTTGTGTATGTGGGGGAGACAGGGAAGGTATCACATTTCAAAACATTTTCATAACTGCACTTAGCACTGCATTCTTTTCCGTTTATTTTACTTTTATTTGAGAGTGTTTCCAATTGTGTAGGACTTAGTTAAATTTCTTAAGGAATTTTTTATGATTTATTTAACTTTATTTTATGTGCAATGGTCTGAAGATGTCAGATCACCCAGAAACTACTGAATTTACAATCACTATGAGCTGCCATGCAGGTGCTGGGAATTGAACCCAATTTCTCTGGACGAGCCACGAAACTAGCTCTCCGGGCTCTTAATTTAAAAGTTTATTCATGTGTCTCTGGATGTGCCTGTGCCTGTGTTTGGTTTGTGTGTGTGTTGTGGGGGTGGGGGTGGGGGGTGGCTTTTGACCTCACCAGACAAAGGCATTCAAGAGCACTGGCTCCATATTTAGCAGAAATAGGATCTCTGGGAGTTTTAGGACAGCCTGGTCTACAAGAAAGGAGCTAGTTTTAAGAACAGTCTCCAAAGCAGCAGAGAAACCCTGTCTCATAAAGCAAAACACAAAACCAAATATACATAAATATAGATAGATAGATAGATAGATAGATAGATAGATAGATAGATAGATGACAGCTAGGGCTGTTACACAGAGAGACCATGCCTCAAGAATTAACTAATAAAAGAAGGAAAAAAAAAGCAAGAGAGCAAGAAAGCAAAAAATCAAGTAAGCAAGATGATAAAACACCTCCAAGATCAGGGAGACCAAAGCAGGCAGATCACTGTGAGTTTAAGGCTACTTTGTTCTGCACATTGAGATTCAGGTTAGGCAAAGTGACACAGAGAAACCCTGTTTTCAAAAAAAAAAAATGTGTTTAGTGTACGCCTTTAATGCCAGCACTAGAAGGCAGAGGCAGGCGGATCTCTGTTAGTCTGAGGCCAGTCTTGTTTACAAAGTGAGTTCCAGGGCACACAAGGATACACAAGGAAACCCCGTGTTGCAAAACCACAAATAAACAAACAGATAATAACAATAAAAATATTTGAGAGTTCAAATAATTGACCTCATCCACAATAAAAAAATATAAAAATAAAAATATCAAAAGCTCTTGAATGGGGGCTGGAGAGATGGCTCAGCGGTTAAGAGCATTGCCTGCTCTTCCAAAGGTCCTGAGTTCAATTCCCAGCAACCACATGGTGGCTCACAACCATCTGTAATGGGGTCTGGTGCTCTCTTCTGGCCTTCAGACATACACAGAGAAAGAATATTGTATACATAATAAATAAATATTTATTTAAAAAAATGCATTTGAACGCATCGGCACAGGAGACCGCTTCCTAAATCTAACTCCAGTACAGAATATCGTCACTAACCCCACATCAGACAGAGGTCTGATCTCCAAAATATACAAAGAACTCAAGACATTGGTCATTTCAAGAACAAATAATCCAATTCACAAAATGGAGGTACAGACCTAAACAGAGAACTCTCAACCGAGAAATCTAAAATGGCTGAAAGACACTTAAGGAAATGTTCAACATCCTTAGTCATCAGAGATAGGTAAATCAAAACAGCTCTGAGATTCCACTTTATACCTGTAAGGATGGCCAAGATCAAAAACACTGATGACAACTTATGCTGGAGAGGATGTGGGGAAAAGGGAACACTGCTGCATTGCTGGTGGGAATGCAAGCTGGTACAGCCCCCTTTGGATGTCAGTGTGGCGATTTCTCAGAAAATTAGGAAACAACCTTCCTCAAGACCCAGCAATACCACTTTTAGGTATATATGTAAAGGATGCTCAATTGTGCCACAAGGACATGGGCTCAACTATGTTCATAGCAGCATTGTTTGTCATAGCCAGAACCTGGAAGTAGCCTAAATGCCCTCTGACTGAAGAATGGATGAGGAAAATGTGGTATACTTACACAATGGAGTACTTACTACACAGCAGAAAAGAATAATGACATCTTGAATTTTGCAGGCAAATGGATGAAGCTAGGAAACATCATTTTGAGGAAAGTAACCCAGACCCTAAAAGACAATTACCACATATACTCACTCATAAGTGATTTTTAAACATAAAGCTCACAAATCACAATCCCGGAGAACCTAGACAACAATGAGGACCCTAAGAGAGACATACATAGATCTAAAATACATGAGTAGTAGAAAAAGACAAGATCTCCTGAGAGCATGGGAACCTTGGGAGAGGGTTGAAGGGGAGACATGGAAGAGAGCAAAGAAAAATGTAGAGCTTAACAAAAATAAATATAAGAAACAAAGGCGGGTGGTGGTGGCACATTCTTTTAATCCCAGCACTTGGGAGGCAAAGGCAGGTGGATCTTTGTGAATTTGAGGCCAGCCTGGTCTACAAGGGTTAGTTCCAAAGCTACAGAGAAACCCTGTCGTGAAAAACCAAAAATAAATAAATAAATAGGCATGGATTTTTTTAAAAAAAATCAAACGCAAACTAAGTAGAAATAACTACTTTCGGTATGCCATTCAAGAATTAGGGAACCCTTTATGGGAGACACATGGGAGACACAGGCAGAAGGACATCTGTGAGTTAAAATCCAGACTCATCTACCAAGTGAGATCACAAGACTCGTGCACTGTCTTATAGGTCCTAAACTCCCATGGTCCAGTTTCTAGGACCAAGGAGACAGTTGATAATGTCTCCTTCTTCTTTCTTTCCTTCCTTTTTTTTTTTTTTTTTTGTGTGTGTGGGGGGGTGTGTTTGGTTAAACTTTTATATATTTTTTTTTTTATTTGGGTTGGGGGCCTCTCTATAAAGCCTGGAAATTCACAGATGTGCACCACAATAACCAGGGTCAGTTTCTTGTAGATTTAGTTTAATTTCAAATTTTGTTTGTATCTCTTGGTCTGCACCAAGTGTGTCCCTGTGGGGGTGGGGGGCAGGGAAGTTGTCCTATTTTAGAACATTTTATTTTACTTTTATTTGAGACAGTCTTTCTGGTTGTGTAGAACTTATTTTAATTTCAAATTTTTAAAGAATTTTTTTATGATTTATTTAACTTTATTTTATGTGCAGTCGTGTGAAACTGGATTTACAATCACTTATGAGCTGCTGCCTTGTGGGGGTTACATCTCAGGAGCACAAGAACCCAAATCTGTGCTGTACTCCCTGTCACCAAAAGAGGTCACTAGATCCCCACCATGTGGTTTCTGGACATTCCAGAAATTCCATCTCTCCAGTTCTCATTCTTTCATTGTTCCTCCTGCATGCCTGCATCTAGTGAGAGAGTGGGCAACTTTCCTCCCTGCTTCTCTGTGTCTGTGTCTGTCACATCCTGGATAGCCAGAGTGCCCGCCATCTCTGCCTGAGATAGATGTGGCTGGCAGCCCTGGGGCTGGGGGAAAGGGAGAGAGTGGGTTCCCTGGAGAGCCTTGGGCAGAGGCTCTGTGGATTCCCTGCCGGAGGCCTCACTGCCTCTGAGGAGCCCGTGGGGGAGGGGGAAAGGGAAGGTCAACCAGAGAGTCCTGCCTGGCTTTTGCTTTGCTTTGTTTTTGTTTTTGTTTGTTTGTTTATTTTATTTTCAGCTGTGACCAGGTCTGGATCCAGGACAGACTCAAAAGCTAGAGAGAAATCCTGTCTCAGAAAACAAAAATAAATAAATACATAAATAAACACATAAACAAATACATAAACTAATAAATGAATGGATAGATAGATAGCCAGACAGAGAGAGAGATGATAAAACACCTTCAAGATCAGGGAGACCAAGGCTGGCAGATCACTGTAAGTTTAAAGCTACCTTGTTCTGCAGATTGAGATTCAGGACAGGTAAAGTGACACAGAGAAACCCTGTTTTCAAAAAAAGGTGGGGGCTGGAGAGATGGCTCTGCGGTTAAGAGTGCTGACTGCTCTTCCAGAGGACCCAGGTTCAATTCCTACCACCCACACGGCAGTCAACAGCTGTCTGTAACTCCAAGATCTGACACCCTCAGATAGACATACATGCAGGCAAAACACCAATGCCGATAAAATAAATTATTAGGAAAATAAATATATAAAAAAGGTTGTTTAGCCTTTAATCCCAGCATTAGGAGGCAGAGGCAGATGGCTCTCTGTGAGTCTGAGGCCAGTTTTGTCTACAAAGTGAGTCCCAGGGCATACGCATACAAGGGCACACAACGAAATCCTATGTTGAACAACCACAAATAAACAAACAAATAAAGAGATAATAACAATAAAAATATTTGAGAGTTCAAATAATTGACTTCATCCACAATAAAAGAATATAAAAATAAAAATATCAAACGCATTTGAACGCATCAGCACAGGAGACCGCTTCCTAAATAGAACCCCAGTAGCACAGACACTGAGAGAAACAATTAATAAGTGAGAGAGACCTCCTGAAACTGAAAAGCTTCTGTAAAGCAAAGAACACGGCCAACAAGACAAAATGACGGCCTTACAGAATGGAAAAAGATCTTCACTAACCCCACATCAGACAGAGGTCTGTCTGATCTCCAAAACATACAAAGAACACAAGACATTGGTCATCTCAAGAACAAATAATCTAACTCACAAAATGGAGTACAGACTTAAACAGAGAACTCTCAACCGAGGAATCTAAAATGGCTGAAAGACACTTAAGGAAATGTTCAACATGCTTAGTCATCAGAGAAATGCAAATCAAAACAAGTTTCTAGAAACAAGGAGACAGTTCATAATGTTTCTTTCTTCTTTTCTTCCTTCTTTTTTTTTTTTGGTTGAACTTTTATATATATATATATATATATATATATATATATATATATATATTTTTTTTTTTTTTTTTAATTTGGGATGGGGGCCTCTCTCCAAAACCTGGGAATTCACAGAGGTACACCTGTCTCTGTCTCTTGGATGATAGAATAAAAGATGTGCACCACAGTGACAATCCAACTAAGTTTTTAGTATCTCATTCTATTAATTTCATGTACATTTAGTTTCATTTCAAATTTTGTTTGTATCTCTTGGTCTGCACCCAAGTGTGTCCTTGGTGGGGGGGGGGGGGGCATGGAAGGTGCCCTATTTCAGAACATTTTATTTAACTTTTATTTGAGACAGTCTTTCCAGTTGTGTAGAACTTAGTTTTCATTTCAAATTTTTAATGACCAGGAAGGATGAAAGCATTCAAAAGGACTGGTTCCATATCTGGCAGAGAGGCAGGTGGATCTCTGGGAGTTTGAGGCCAGCCTGGTCGACGAGGGCTAGTTCCAAAGACAGGCTCCAAAGCAACAGAGAAAACCCTGCCTTGAAAATCAAAACAAAAACACAAACAAAAATAAAAAACATAAATTAAATCTGTGTGTGTGTGTGAGAGAGAGAGAGAGAGAGAGAGAGAGAGAGAGAGAGAGAGAGAGAGAGAGAGAGAGAGAGAGAGAGAGAGAGAGAGAAAGAGAGAAATGATTAAACAGGAAATAAGAAAAAAACCAAAACCATAATGTCACCAAGATTACAGCCTGGTTTATATAGTGAGTTAAAGGTATTATACAGAGAAACCCTGTACCAAAAAAATAATAAAAGAAGAAAACAGAAAAAAAAACAAGGAAGGAAGAAAAGAAGGAAAAAAGGAAAGAAGGAAGAAAAACTGGTGTTTTCCTTTTTTTCTTTGTTTATCTCAGGTTATTTTTTTTTATTGCTGCCGCAGCAGCAGTATATTTTGGGCAGCTGCCTAGCTGGGTAATGGTGGCAGCACATTTCTTTATTCTCAGTTCTCAGCCCTCAGAGATCAGGAGAGGCAGAGGCAGGCAGATCGCTGTGAGTTTGAGGCTACCTTGTTCTGCAGGCAAAGCGACGACAGACACAGAGAAACTAAAAGTGTGTTTAGTACAGGCCTTTTATTCCGGCACTAGGAGGCAGAGGTAGAGGCAGGGAGGGGCAGCTAGATCTCTGTGAGTCTGAGGCCAGCCTTGTCTACAAAGTGAGTTCCAGGGCAAACAAGCATACAAAGGGAATCCCTATGTGGAAAAACCACAAATAAACAAATAATAATAATGATGATGATGATAATAATCTAAGAGCTCAATTAATTGACTTCACCCACAATTCAAAAATTAAAAAATAAAACAAAGAGTGTGTCTGACCGATCAGTGAAAGGACTATGTGGGCCAAGGGGCTGCCACAATTATGGATTGGTGAGAGGGAGGAAAGGAGGGAGGCAGCAAGGGCAGTTCCCAGTCACCTAAATGCCTTTCAAAGACATTTCACCATGGCAACCACTCGCTTGCTTTCTTGGGGTTTCTTTTCTTCAGTAGTTGTGTTTGTACAACCTACCCCACACCCCACTTCTCATACTAAATACAGAGTCTGGGAAAATTAAAGCAGCTGTGGAAAAATTCCCACTTGGATATCTTTTCCTGCCCAGTAAAACAAAAACGACTATAACAGGGCTGGAGAGATGGCTCAGAGGTTAAGAGCACTGACTGCTTTTCCAGAGGTCCTGAGTTCAATTCCCAGCAACCACATGGTGGCTTACAACCATCTATAATGAGACCTGGTGCCCCCTTCTGGCTTGCAGGCACACGTGGAAGGAATGCTATACACATAATATAATAAATAAATTAAAAAAAAAAAAACGACTATAACAAAAATATGCATATCTAAAAAAAACAAAAAAATAAAATAAAAAAAATACATATCTAAGCAGACCAATCAAGTTGTAGCCTCACCCTTTATTTTATTTATTTATTTATTTATTTATTTATTTATTTATTTATTTATTGGCTTTTCAAGACAAGTTTTCTCTGTAGCTTTGGTGCCTGTCCTGGAACTCCCAGAGATTTGCCTGCCTCTGCCTCCAGAGTGCTGGGATTAAAGGCGTGCACCACCACTGCCCGCCTTAGACTCACCCTTTAATGGTTCAGCAAGGAGTTCTAGCTGTTAGGAAGGGCTGGTGACCTTGAACTTTACTAGTCTCTGAAATCTGCCTTCTCACTTTTACCAGGTGCCCTCAGGGACAGGAGTGGAGGCCAGGGCCTGTAGCTTTGGCTTGTACATTTACTTCAATTTTAATTTTTTTGTCTTGTTTTTCGAAACAGGGTTTCCCTGGGTAACAGTCCTAGCTAATCTGGAACTAGCTCTTGTAGACCAGGCTGGCTTCCAACTCCCAAGAAATTCACCTGCCTCTGCCCCCTGTGTGCTGGGAATAAAGGCATGTGCCACCACCACATTTATTTAAACCTCTCTCTCGGTGTGCCTGTGTATGTGGGGGAGACAGGGAAGGTGTCATATTTCCAAACATTTTCAAAAAGATTGTATTTGCAGCATAAGTGTTCAGAAAGAAGAAGTCCTGGGCCATGTAGTAAAATAGTTTGTCTGAAACACAAATAAAAAGACAGGTCCTGTCTCAAAAAAAAAAAAAAAAAAAAATCAAATTAAAATGTGAAATAAAACAAAGAAGGGGCTTTTTGTTTTGTTTTGTTTTCTATGAAACCTGAAAATGGCTGAATTCAACAATTATCCAACTTCAGCAAGAAGGTACTGTTTCCCAGCTTCAACCAGAAAACAGCAAATATGCACATCTAGGCCCTGTCAACAGAAGAGGGCACTAGATTTCCACCATGTGGTTTCTGGAAAGTCCAGAAATTCCATCTCTCCATTTCTGATTCTTTCAATCACTGCAGGCAGGCCTGCATTTAGTGAGAGAGTGGACACCACTCCTCGTTCCTTCCTGTTTCTCACGTGTTCATGTCTCACGTGTTCATGTCATAAACACGCGCACATGTGTTTATGGGGTGGCTTTTGAACTAACCAAGATGACTGGTTCCATATCTGGCAGAGAGGCAGTTGGATCTCTGGGAGTTTGAGGACAGCCTGGTCGACAAGAGCTAGTTCTAAGACAACAGAGAAACCATGCCTTGAAAATCAAAACCAAAACACAAACAAAAATAAATAAATAAATGAATGAATAAATAAATACATAAAATAAAACATGAATTAAATGAGAAAGAGAGAGGGAGAAGAAATGTCAATTTGTCAATTTTCAGACCAGAAATAAGAAAAAACAAAACCATAATGTCACCAAGATGACAGCCTGGTTTATATAGTGAGTTAAAGGTATTATACAGAGAAACCAAAAATAAAAAATAATAAAAGAAGAAAACAGGAAGGAAGGAAGGAAGGAAGGAAGGAAGGAAAAATAGGTGCTTTCCTTTTTTTCTTTGTTTATCTCAGGTTATTTATTTTTATTTAATTTTTTTCTAAAATTGCAGCAGCAGCAGTATATTTTGGGCAGCTGACTACTATCATGGAAGCGTTCAGAAAGAAGTCCTGGGCCATGTAGTGAGATAGATTGTCTGGAGCATAAATAAAAAGCCAATTCCTGTCTCAAAAAAAGAAAAAAAAATCAAGTTAAAATGTGAAATAATAAAATAAATAAGGGTGGTTTTTTTTTTTTTTTTGCAATGAGTGAATTCAAGTCAACAACTTTCAATTTCCCAACTCCAACAGGAAAGGCTGCAGATATCCATATCAAAGAGGTCCAGTGGAGCTGTAGCCACACCCTTTAATGCTTGTGTCCCAAGGACACAGAGTTTAGGAAAGAAATGATCTTGATCTTTTTTTCAGGAGATCTGAAAACTCAAAACAGCAACCAAACACACACCAAGTAGGAAGAAATGACAGAGAGGCAGGGGGAGTTCAAGGCCAGCCTCACCTACCAAGGACATTCCAGGACTGTTCCCTAGATAAACCCTGTCCTCACAAAACCAACACACACACACACACACACACACACACACACACACACACACACACAAAACCCAGAAGAATAAGGAAAGTGTTCCTGAAACACCACAAACCAGCTAGATTGCACTTAATAGTAATCAAAAGTGGGTGAAATATAAAATGGAGAGAAATTCTTTGATGAAATCCAACCCTCTTTCTTGGTCAAAGCTGTACAGCCAATAGAACTAGAGGGAGGGAACATGTGTCCATCTCTCAATAAAAAAAGAAAAATGGCTAGAATCTCACTGTGAGCGTAAAAGATGAAAATCTTACAGCTGACACCATCCAGTCTCAAGTTAGAAAAACTTGAAACGATGCAACAGGAGACAGACAGTTTCCCAATGAACTCTTGCTATTCTCCTGGGGAAGTTTTGTTCCTGAGGGTTTTTTTTTTTTTTTTTTTTTGATTTTTCGAGACAGGGTTTCTCTGTAGCTTTGGAGCCTGTCCTGGCACTAGCTCTTCTAGACCAGGCTGGCCTCGAACTCACAGAGATCCACCTGCCTCTGCCTCCCAAGTGCTGGGATTAAAGGCGTGCACCACCACCGCCCGGCTCTGAGGGTTTTTGGAACAACTAAAATCCCTCTTATCTTTTTGTTTTGTTTTGTTTTCCATGCCCCCTCAGAGGACACCTGGATGTTTTTTAAGGATTTGGTTTTATTTCATTTAAGTATTTTGTTCCTCAGACATAACTCTGAAAACACTAATACGTAATAGCCAGTTTCTATTCAGTTCAGTTCAGTTCAGATTTTTACCAAAACCTCCTGTCTGGCATGTCTCTTTCTTTGTTGAGTTCCTGTACTTACAGAAGCCAAGAGATAGCTGGCAGCCATCCATAGAAAATGCCCTCTCCCTTTGAACACGGCCCTCCTTTGGTCTGAGTTTCTCACACAGCTCTGATGATGCAGGAGGATGCCAAGGGCCCAGTTGGTGCCTCAGCCCGATGCCTGCATCTGTGCCTTGGCAGCAGCTATTCATGTCTTGCCACTCACTCAGAGTCAAATTCCCTTAAGTTTAGCCTTCCCTAAGTGCTTGTTCACTTCAGAGGACTCAACCCTCATCTTCCGTGTCCTCCTGGCCTAATTTCTCATATTACTGATTTACTGAGTATGAATCAGTAATATGAGATGTTCCGGAGAGGGAGGAAGGGACATTCATGAAAAAAGTGAGTGTTCAACTAACTAACTCCCCATGGGTGAAGGAAGTAGTGAAAAGATTTTAATGAAGCAGAGAGAAATTTCTGGTTTTGGAAGGAGGAAATCCTGAATGGCTCCCTCTGTGTCGCAGGAGAGACTCCTGGAAAGGAAACCTCAGGTTTCCGGTCAGTCGGTCGGTTGGTCAGTTCGGGGAGAAATATTAGCAAGGAGGTAAAGGCCGTGCCTCACGACATCAGCAGTCCCTTCTCTGGAAATTCTACGGTATCCCGGAGAGCTCTCGGAATTTTGTGATGTCACTCGTGTCCTAGAAACGCCAAGTGCCCTCAAGATACACTCTCTCGGTGCCTATAAGACTCAGTTCTAGACATGTTGTCTAGAGAATGGAGATCATGGAGAGGCCAGAGGGAGGAAGAAGAAAGCTGACCTCAGATCTCAGAGGAAAACACGGAGAAATAATTAGTGGTCCTGGGGAAGACGAAGTGAGTTCACCACTAGCAGGGACTAACTAGAGAGATTTCTGGATGTGATGGCTTTGAGACTTCCAGGGCTAGGGCTCAGGAACTGGGAGGTTTCTGGAATGAAATAGGTCTGTCTTGTTTCTCTGAGTTCCTAAAGGGCCAACCCACATCAAAGATTCACGATAGTTGATTTGACAAAGTCGGGAATTGACAAGGAGTGCGGAAGGAGTCAGTGAGATTTCAATACCAGCACTGCACATCACCCCCCCCCCCCCCCCCCCCCGGTCCTTTTCGTTGTGTAGCAATAATAATAGAGAAGGGGGAATAGCGCTCTGCCAAAGCCCGTATTTTGTTTTTTAATAGTCCAGGTGTGTTATTTCTTTTTGTACATCAGGCCATGAATTCGTAGGGAATGGGCTCCAGCAGCTCAGGCTCCTTCCCGTTAGTCCTCGCGAAGTGTGCTTCTCTGGGTTCGCTTGAGCTGAACCCAGGTGCCCTTCTCTTTGTCTTCCTTTTCCTTCTGGTCGTTCTCCTTCACCCGCTTCAGAAAGCTGTCTCTGCTCTTCGAGTGCTTGATGTGTTCAATCCGCACATTAATTCTCTTGGCAAGAATCTTGCCCTTAACTCGCTTGTTTACAATGATGCCCACAGCATGCTGGGTGACATTGTAGACTCTTCCGGTTTTGCCGTGGTAACATTTATGGGGCATTCCTTTTTGAACAGTGCCCATTCCCTTGATGTCTATAATATCGCCCTTCTTGTAGATTCGTGGCCAAAGGAACAACTCCATGTTTCCTAAAGGGCCTAGAGAACATATAGCGAGTGCCCCTCCTCTTTCCCTTTGTGTTTGTCATTTTGGCGAGTTACTGAAAGATGGCTACCGCGGCCGAAAGGCCCAAAGCCCATACTTTACCATACCTTATATCACAGCCATTAACAGGGTTGAGGCATCAAGTGCTGCAGTCAGTCTGACTCCTGTGATCCCCTAAGGTTTCTAGCTTCCCAGTTATGAATGACACCCTGGTCTCCAGTTCAGCTTGAGAGCTCTTTAAGAGCCAATGGATGAGAGAGTGGGAAGAGACTGCCTTTTTTTTTTCTTTTTCCATTTCTTTCTTTCTTTCTTTTGCTGTTTTGTTTTGTTTTTCAAGAAAGGGTTTCTTTGTGTATCTTGGGCTGTCCTAAAACTCACTCTGTAAATCAGGCCATCTTTGAATTCACAGAGATCTGTGTGTGTGCTGTGATTAAAGGCATGCACACACCACAGCCCGGCTGAGACTGCAATTTCTTGTTAGCTCTGGGTAAGTGACAATGGCTCTGTGTTGTGAATCTCTGTGAATCCAGACTATGTTATGTCCTTCAATGACATGAGTCTGAAGCATCAAGCACCCATCCCTATACTCCCTGAGGTCTCTGAAGTCACGGTGCATCCTTAAAGGCTTAGAAAGCTTTTCCCTGGTTCACCTTTTGTGTGTGTGTGTGTGTGTGTGTGTGTGTGTGTGTGTGTGTGTGTGTGTGTTTTGTTCTATCTAGGAGAAGCACCATAGCAGTTGCATAGTGACTGAGAAATTTGATTTTTAGGAAATGATTTTTCATATATGTGAGTGGTCTCTCCATAGCCACTCATCTTTTCTTAAACTTGAGTATAGGAATGAATGAATGAATGATCCCTCCCTCCCTCCCTCCCTCCCTCTCTCTTCATGGGAACGAGTATCTGGTCTTGCATTGAGGGCTCCCCAGTTCTCAGCATCTCCAGCCCAACCTGTCACAAGCTGATCACACATTTGCAAACTTGGGATATATTCTGCTGAATTTTTGGGATAATGAATTTCATCAACTATGGGACTAACTGTGTTCTGACAGGACACTCACAATCTCTCCTCATCACACCCACATAGTGTAACAACTTTGTGGTTCCTCCATAATGTGCTTATTTCTGTCAGGGAACTGAAAGCCAGCCAGCCGGCCAGCCAGCCAGCCAGCCAACACTATCTTTCCTTGTTTCTCAGTTTGTTCTTATATTCTGTCTCTCCCCCCCCCCCCACGTTTAAAAAATTTATTTATTTTTATCTTATGTGCATTTGTGTTTTTGCCATGGCTCTCGGGCTCCTGGATTACAGACAGCTGTGAGCTGCCATGTAGATGCTGGGAATTGAACCTAAACTATCTCTTCAGCCCGACATGGAGCATCTCTCTCTCTATAGCCCTGCCTGGAAAACTTTCAGAGTTCACTCTGCCCCCTGAGTAAAGGTGTTATGCTTCCTTTTATTGTATATTTAGTGTTTGTGTTTGTGTGTGTGTGTGTGTGTGTGTGTGTGTGAGAGAGAGAGAGAGAGAGAGAGATTCATTATGAAATAAGTCAGTCAACAACAGCAAATTTTGTATTTATTTGTTCATCCATCCACGTATTTGCTTACTTACATACTTACTCTATTTATTTATTTATTTACAGTGGACGACTTAATTCAGTAAGAATGATCAGAAGGGTAGGTAGGGTATCCTTGGGAAAAGAGTAAGATATCACGATGACTTTCCCTTCCGAGAGGGAGCTTTCTGGGTAGACGTGAAACTGCAGTTTAAAGCACCTGCTTTCCACAAGACCTTTTCCAAGGTCAGGCATTTCTTAGGTAAGCAAGGATCTCCGTCAGTTCCCTTTGAGGAACTCAACATTAACGTCTGACTGGTGCCTATTGTCAAGGCCAATGGGACACGCCTCAGCCCCTCCCTGACCTGAGGTGACCTGAGAAGCCACACCCCACCCCAGTTCACAGGCCCCTCTTAATCTATCTAACTAACTAACTGTACAGCATAAAACGTGGAATCTCTTCTCAATGAAATGCTGTTGTCAGCCATTTGAAGACTTTATTCTCATCTCAGATCAGATGATCCTGTCCAGCAGGGATGTCTTCTTTCCGTGTTTCTTCTTCTTTTGTATGTTGCAGTCAGTTCAGATGTGCTGGTATATGTCGAGAGAGAGAGAGAGAGAGAGAGAGAGAGAGAGAGAGAGAGAATTGCTTTTTATTTATTTGAAGAGTTTTAATGATTCAGCTATTTCCAGCCTTATTTACCAGCACCTTTATTATTACCAGCGAGCACCTTCCTCTGAAAACATTGGAACCCCCCCATCTGTACATGTCATGCACGTGCGTGTGTGCGTATGTATGTATGTATGTATGTATGTATGTATGTGCGAGCGCGTGTGTATCCCATCTATCTATCCCTTCATCAATTTCCATTTTAGGAGCTGCTTTGCTGACACTCACCCAGAACCAGTGACATGGAGGCCACCATTTTCTTAGCCAGTGACAGTCAGGAGACAGACAGAAAGAAAGAAAGAAAGAAAGAAAGAAAGAAAGAAAGAAAGAAAGGATGTACATTCCCAAAGAAAGAAAAAAATTAAGTAAATTGTAAAAAGTAAAAAAAAAATCAAGAAAGTAAGTAAATACATACATAAAAATAGACAAATAAAGAATGAATAAATAATAATTGAAACATTCAATAAGTAAATAAGTGAGTCATGCTAAATCAGCAGATAAACAGATATATGAAAGAAGGAAGTGAAGGAATGAATGAACAAGTAAGTAAGTAAATAGGTGGGTCATTTTTTAAAGAAGTAAGTAAATGAGATGGGCTGAACAGATAGATAACTAAGCAAGCAAAGAAATACACAAGAAGCAAGCAATCGTGAAAAAAAAATGAGACACATCCATTCAATCCATAAAAGACAAAACATGGAAATAAACATGTAAACTGGTCGACCCACCCACGTTCACTCAGCTGCCCCACCCAAAGCAGGAGGGAGGTCTCTGTCCAGCAGGGCCGTCTTCTTTCCAAGTTGCAGTCAGTCAGATCTCTGGGAAAACAGAAAAGAAAGCAATTGTTTTCTACTTGAACAGTTTTTAATATTATTCGAACGAATGAATAATCAGCTATTCAGGGGCTGGAGAGATGGCTCAGTGGTTAAGAGCATTACCCGCTCTTCCAAAAGTCCTGAGTTCAATTCCCAGCAACCACATGGTGGCTCACAACCATCTGTAATGAGATCTGATGCCCCTTTCTGGCCTGCAGGCATACACACAGACAGAATATTGTATACATAATAAATAAATATTTAAAAAAAATAATAATAATCAGCTATTCATTCCCAGCCTTATTTACAACTAGATGACCACCACCGAGCACCTTCCTCTCACAGCTAGCCCCTTCTCCCCCTGCCCCATCTTGATGGATGGATGATAGATAGATAAATAAATAAATAAATAGATAGAAAAGATAAATAGATAGAGAGATAGGTAAATAAATAAACAAAAAATAAATAAATAAATAAGTGCTTGATGAGTGGGAAGGGCGGGCTGGGATAGAGAAAAAAACAAAAAACAAGCCACCAACACATTAAAAACTGACATCAGTCAAGCAAGACATGGAGAAAGACAACTGGTCGACCCACATTCACAAGGCCA
>NW_024543847.1:82500-102331 GCF_018167655.1 Microtus oregoni | reverse complement strand
ACAAAACCAACCAAACACACACACACACACACACACACAACACACACAAAACCCAGAAGAATAAGGAAAGTGTTCCATGAAACACCACAAACCAGCTAGATTGCACTTAATAGCAATCAAAAGTGGGGTGAAATATAAAATGGAGAGAAATTCTTTGATGAAATCCAACCCTCTTTCTTGGTCAAAGCTGTACAGCCAATAGAACTAGAGGGAGGGAACATGTGTCCATCTCTCAATAAAAAAAGAAAAAAGGCTAGAATCTCACTGTGAGCGTAAAAGATGAAAATCTTACAGCTGACACCATCCAGTCTCAAGTTAGAAAAACTTGAAACGATGCAACAGGAGACAGACAGTTTCCCATGAACTCTTGCTATTCTCCAGGGGAAGTTTTGTTCTGAGGGTTTTTTTTTTTTTTTTGATTTTTCGAGACAGGGTTTCTCTGTAGCTCTTTGAGCCTGTCCTGGCACTAGCTCTTCTAGACCAGGCTGGCCTCGAACTCACAGAGATCCACCTGCCTCTGCCTCCCAAGTGTTGGGATTAAAGGCATGCGCCACCACCGCCCGGCTCTGAGGGTTTTTGGAACAACTAAAATCCCTCTTATCTTTTTGTTTTGTTTTCCATGCCCCCTCAGAGGACACCTGGATGTTTTTAAGGATTTGGTTTTATTTTATTTAAGTATTTTGTTCCTCAGACATAACTCTGAAAACACTAATACGTAATAGCCAGTTTCTATTCAGTTCAGTTCAGATTTTTACCAAAACCTCCTGTCTGGCATGTCTCTGTCTTTGTTGAGTTCCTGTACTTACAGAAGCCAAGAGATAGCTGGCAGCCATCCATAGAAAATGCCCTCTCCCTTTGAACACGGCCCCTCCCTTTGGTCTGAGTTTCTCACACAGCTCTGATGATGCAGGAGGATGCCAAGGGCCCAGTTGGTGCCTCAGCCCGATGCCTGCATCTGTGCCTTGGCAGCAGCTATTCATGTCTTGCCACTCAGAGTCAAATTCCCTTAAGTTTAGCCTTCCCTAAGTGCTTGTTCACTTCAGAGGGACTCAACCCTCATCTTCCGTGTCCTCCTGGCCCTAATTTCTCATATTACTGATTTACTGAGTATGAATCAGTAATATGAGATGTTCCGGAGAGGGAGGAAGGGGACATTCATGAAAAAAGTGAGTGTTCAACTAACTAACTCCCCATGGGAGAAGGAAGTAGTGAAAAGATTTTAATGAAGCAGAGAGAAATTTCTGGTTTTGGAAGGAGGAAATCCTGAATGGCTCCCTCTGTGTCGCAGGAGAGACTCCTGGAAAGGAAACCTCAGGTTCCGGTCAGTCGGTCAGTTGGTCAGTTCGGGGGAGAATATTAGCAAGGAGGTAAAGGCCGTGCCTCACAGACATCAGCAGTCCCTTCTCTGGAAATTCTACGGTATCCGGAGAGCTCTCGGAATTTTGTGATGTCACTCGTGTCCTAGAAATGCCAAGTGCCCTCAAGATACACTCTCTCGGTGCCTATAAGACTCAGTTCTAGACATGTTGTCTAGAGAATGGAGATCATGGAGAGGCCAGAGGGAGGAAGAAGAAAGCTGACCTCAGATCTCAGAGGAAAACACGGAGAAATAATTAGTGTCCTGGGGAAGACGAAGTGAGTTCACCACTAGCAGGGACTAGAGAGATTTCTGGATGTGATGGCTTTGAGACTTCCAGGGCTAGGGCTCAGGAACTGGGAGGTTTCTGGAATGAATAGGTCTGTCTTGTTTCTCTGAGTTCCTAAAGGGCCAACCCACATCAAAGATTCACGATAGTTGATTTGACAAAGTCGGGAATTGACAAGGAGTGCGGAAGGAGTCAGTGAGATTTCAATACCAGCACTGCACATCACCCCCCCCCCCCCCCCCCCCGGTCCGTTTCGTTGTGTAGCAATAATAATAGAGAAAGGGGAGTAGCGCTCTGCCAAAGCCCGTATTTTTTTTTAAATATTTATTTATTTATTTATTTATTAAGTATACAATATTCTGTCTGTGTGTATGTCTGCAGGCCAGAAGAGGGCACCAGACCTCTTTACAGATGGTTGTGAGCCACCATGTGGTTGCCGGGAATTGAACTCAGGACCTTTGGAAGAGCAGGCAATGCTCTTAACCACTGAGCCATCTCTCCAGCCCCCCGTATTTTTTTTTTAATAGTCCCAGGTGTGTTATTTCTTTTTGTACATCAGGCCATGAATTCGTAGGAATGGGCTCCAGCAGCTCAGGCTCCTTCCTGTTAGTCCTCGCGAAGTGTGCTTCTCTGGGTTCGCTTGAGCTGAACCCAGGTGCCCTTCTCTTGTCTTCCTTTTCCTTCTGGTTGTTCTCCTTCACCCGCTTCAGAAAGCTGTCTCTGCTCTTCGAGTGCTTGATGTGTTCAATCCGCACATTAATTCTCTTGGCAGAATCTTGCCCTTAACTGGCTTGTTTACAATGATGCCCACAGCATGCTGGGTGACATTGTAGACTCTTCCGGTTTTGCCGTGGTAACATTTATGGGGCATTCCTTTTTGAACAGTGCCCATTCCCTTGATGTCTATAATATCGCCCTTCTTGTAGATTCGTGGCCAAAGGAACAATCTCCATGTTTCCTAAAGGGCCTAGAGAACATATAGCGAGTGCCCCTCCTCTTTCCCTTTGTGTTTGTCATTTTGGCGAGTTACTGAAAGATGGCTACCGCGGCCGAAAGGCCCAAAGCCCATATTTTACCATGCCTTATATCACAGCCATTAGCAGGGTTGAGGCATCAAGTGCTGCAGTCAGTCTGACTCCTGTGGACCCCTAAGGTTCTAGCTTCCCAGTTATGAATGACACCCTGGTCTCCAGTTCAGCTTGAGAGCTCTTTAAGAGCCAATGGATGAGAGAGTGGGAAGAGACTGCCTTTTTTTTTCTTTTTCCATTTCTTTCTTTCTTTCTTTTGCTGTTTTGTTTTTCAAGAAAGGGTTTCTTTGTGTATCTTGGGCTGTCCTAAAACTCACTCTGTAAATCAGGCCCATCTTTGAATTCACAGAGATCTGTGTGTGTGCTGTGATTAAAGGCATGCACACACCACAGCCCGGCTGAGACTGCAATTTCTTGTTAGCTCTGGGTAAGTGACAATGGCTCTGTGTTGTGAATCTCTGTGAATCCAGGACTATGTTATGTCCTTCAATGACATGAGTCTGAAGCATCAAGCACCATCCCTATACTCCCTGAGGTCCTCTGAAGTCACGGTGCATCCTTAAAGGCTTAGAAAGCTTTTCCCTGGATCACCTTTGTGTGTGTGTGTGTGTGTGTGTGTGTTTTGTTCTATCTAGGAGAAGCACCATAGCAGTTGCATAGTGACTGAGAAATTTGATTTTTAGGAAATGATTTTTCATATCTGTGAGTGGTCTCTCCATAGCCACTCATCTTTTCTTAAACTTGAGTATAGGAATGAATGAATGAATGATCCCTTCCCTCCCTCCCTCCCTCCCTCTCTCTTCATGGGAACGAGTATCTGGTCTTGCATTGAGGGCTCCCCAGTTCTCAGCATCTCCAGCCCAACCTGTCACAAGCTGATCACACATTTGCAAACTTGGGATATATTCTGCTGAATTTTTGGGATAATGAATTTCATCAACTATGGGACTAACTTTGTTCTGACAGGACACTCACAATCTCTCCTCATCACACCCCACATAGTGTAACAACTTTGTGGTTCCTCCATAATGTGCTTATTTCTGTCAGGGAACTGAAAGCCAGCCAGCCAGCCAGCCAGCCCAGCCCAGCCAACACTATCTACAAAGCTACAGAGAAACCCTGTCGTGAAAAACCAAAAATAAATAAATAAATAGGCATGGATTTTTTTTTAAAAAATCAAACGCAAACTAAGTAGAAATAACTACTTTCAGTATGCCATTCAAGAATTAGGGAACCCTTTTTCCCAGCACGTGGGAGACACAGGCAGAGGGACATCTGTGAGTTAAAATCCAGACTCATCTACCAAGTGAGATCACAAGACTCGTGCACTGTCTTATAGGTCCTAAACTCCCATGGTCCAGTTTCTAGGGTTGGGGGCCTCTCTATAAAGCCTGGAAATTCACAGAGGTCCACCTGCCTCTGTCTCTTTGATGATAGAATAAAAGATGTGCACCACAATAACCAGGGTCAGTTTCTTGTAGATTTAGTTTAATTTCAAATTTTGTTTGTATCTCTTGGTCTGCACCAAGTGTGTCCCTGTGGGGGTGGGGGGCAGGGAAGTTGTCCTATTTTAGAACATTTTATTTTACTTTTATTTGAGACAGTCTTTCTGGTTGTGTAGAACTTATTTTAATTTCAAATTTTTAAAGAATTTTTTTATGATTTATTTAACTTTATTTTATGTGCAGTCGTGTGAAACTGGATTTACAATCACTTATGAGCTGCTGCCTTGTGGGGGTTACATCTCAGGAGCACAAGAACCCAAATCTGTGCTGTACTCCCTGTCACCAAAAGAGGTCACTAGATCCCCACCATGTGGTTTCTGGACATTCCAGAAATTCCATCTCTCCAGTTCTCATTCTTTCATTGTTCCTCCTGCATGCCTGCGTCTAGTGAGAGAGTGGGCAACTTTCCTCCCTGCTTCTCTGTGTCTGTGTCTGTCACATCCTGGATAGCCAGAGTGCCCGCCACCTCTGCCTGAGATAGATGTGGCTGGCAGCCCTGGGGCTGGGGGAAAGGGAGAGAGTGGGTTCCCTGGAGAGCCTTGGGCAGAGGCTCTGTGGATTCCCTGCCGGAGGCCTCACTGCCTCTGAGGAGCCCATGGGGGAGGGGGAAAGGGAAGGTCAACCAGAGAGTCCTGCCTGGCTTTTGCTTTGCTTTCTTTTTGTTTTTGTTTGTTTGTTTATTTTATTTTCAGGTACAGCTGTGACCAGGTCTGGATCCAGGACAGACTCAAAAGCTAGAGAGAAATCCTGTCTCAGAAAACAAAAATAAATAAATACATAAATAAACACATAAACAAATACATAAACTAATAAATGAATGGATAGATAGATAGATAGATAGATAGATAGCCAGACAGAGAGAGAGATGATAAAACACCTTCAAGATCAGGGAGACCAAGGCTGGCAGATCACTGTAAGTTTAAAGCTACCTTGTTCTGCAGATTGAGATTCAGGACAGGCAAAGTGACATAGAGAAACCCTGTTTTCAAAAAAAAGGTGGGGGCTGGAGAGATGGCTCTGCGGTTAAGAGTGCTGACTGCTCTTCCAGAGGACCCAGGTTCAATTCCTACCACCCACATGGCAGTCAACAGCTGTCTGTAACTCCAAGATCTGACACCCTCAGATAGACATACATGCAGGCAAAACACCAATGCCGACAAAATAAATTATTAGGAAAATAAATATATAAAAAAGGTTGTTTAGCCTTTAATCCCAGCATTAGGAGGCAGAGGCAGATGGCTCTCTGTGAGTCTGAGGCCAGTTTTGTCTACAAAGTGAGTCCCAGGGCATACGCATACAAGGGCACACAACGAAACCCTATGTTGAACAACCACAAATAAACAAACAAATAAAGAGATAATAACAATAAAAATATTTGAGAGTTCAAATAATTGACTTCATCCACAATAAAAGAATATAAAAATAAAAATATCAAACGCATTTGAACGCATCAGCACAGGAGACCGCTTCCTAAATAGAACCCCAGTAGCACAGACACTGAGAGAAACAATTAATAAGTGAGAGAGACCTCCTGAAACTGAAAAGCTTCTGTAAAGCAAAGAACACGGCCAACAAGACAAAATGACGGCCTTACAGAATGGAAAAAGATCTTCACTAACCCCACATCAGACAGAGGTCTGTCTGATCTCCAAAACATACAAAGAACACAAGACATTGGTCATCTCAAGAACAAATAATCTAATTCACAAAATGGAGTACAGACTTAAACAGAGAACTCTCAACCGAGGAATCTAAAATGGCTGAAAGACACTTAAGGAAATGTTCAACATGCTTAGTCATCAGAGAAATGCAAATCAAAACAAGTTTCTAGAAACAAGGAGACAGTTCATAATGTTTCTTTCTTCTTTTTTTTTTAATTTGGGATGGGGGCCTCTCTCCAAAACCTGGGAATTCACAGAGGTACACCTGTCTCTGTCTCTTGGATGATAGAATAAAAGATGTGCACCACAGTGACAATCCAACTAAGTTTTTAGTATCTCATTCTGTTAATTTCATGTACATTTAGTTTCATTTCAAATTTTGTTTGTATCTCTTGGTCTGCACCCAAGTGTGTCCTTGGTGGGGGGGGGCAGGGAAGGTGCCCTATTTCAGAACATTTTACTTAACTTTTATTTGAGACAGTCTTTCCAGTTGTGTAGAACTTAGTTTCATTTCAAATTTTTAATGACCAGGAAGGATGAAAGCATTCAAAAGGACTGGTTCCATATCTGGCAGAGAGGCAGGTGGATCTCTGGGAGTTTGAGGCCAGCCTGGTCGACGAGAGCTAGTTCCAAAGACAGGCTCCAAAGCAACAGAGAAAACCCTGCCTTGAAAATCAAAACAAAAACACAAACAAAAATAAAAAACATAAATTAAATCTGTGTGTGTGTGTGTGAGTGTGTGTGTGTGTGTGTGTGTGTGAGAGAGAGAGAGAGAGAGAAGAGAGAGAGAGAGAGAGAGAGAGAGAGAGAGAGAGAGAAATGATTAAACAGGAAATAAGAAAAAAACCAAAACCATAATGTCACCAAGATGACAGCCTGGTTTATATAGTGAGTTAAAGGTATTATACAGAGAAACCCTGTACCAAAAAAATAATAAAAGAAGAAAACAGAAAAAAAACAAGGAAGGAAGAAAAGAAGGAAAAAAGGAAAGAAGGAAGAAAAACTGGTGTTTTCCTTTTTTTCTTTGTTTATCTCAGGTTATTTTTTTTTTTTTTTATTGCTGCCGCAGCAGCAGTATATTTTGGGCAGCTGCCTAGCTGGGTAATGGTGGCAGCACATTTCTTTATTCTCAGTTCTCAGCCCTCAGAGATCAGGAGAGGCAGAGGCAGGCAGATCGCTGTGAGTTTGAGGCTACCTTGTTCTGCAGGCAAAGCGACGACAGACACAGAGAAACTAAAAGTGTGTTTAGTACAGGCCTTTTATTCCGGCACTAGGAGGCAGAGGTAGAGGCAGGGGCAGCTAGATCTCTGTGAGTCTGAGGCCAGCCTTGTCTACAAAGTGAGTTCCAGGGCAAACAAGCATACAAAGGGAATCCCTATGTAGAAAAACCACAAATAAACAAATAATAATAATGATGATGATGATGATAATCTAAGAGCTCAATTAATTGACTTCACCCACAATTCAAAAATTAAAAAATAAAACAAAGAGTGTGTCTGACCGATCAGTGAAAGGACTATGTGGGCCAAGGGGCTGCCACAATTATGGATTGGTGAGAGGGAGGAAAGGAGGGAGGCAGCAAGGGCAGTTCCCAGTCACCTAAATGCCTTTCAAAGACATTTCACCATGGCAACCACTCGCTTGCTTTCTTGGGGTTTCTTTTCTTCAGTAGTTGTGTTTGTACAACCTACCCCACACCCCACTTCTCATACTAAATACAGAGTCTGAGAAAATTAAAGCAGCTGTGGAAAAATTCCCACTTGGATATCTTTTCCTGCCCAGTAAAACAAAAACGACTATAACAGGGCTGGAGAGATGGCTCAGAGGTTAAGAGCACTGACTGCTTTTCCACAGGTCCTGAGTTCAATTCCCAGCAACCACATGGTGGCTTACAACCATCTATAATGAGACCTGGTGCCCCCTTCTGGCTTGCAGGCACACGTGGAAGGAATGCTATACACATAATATAATAAATAAATTTAAAAAAAAAAAACGACTATAACAAAAATATGCATATCTAAAAAAAACAAAAAAATAAAAAAAATACATATCTAAGCAGACCAATCAAGTTGTAGCCTCACCCTTTATATTATTTATTTATTTATTTATTTATTTATTTATTTATTGGCTTTTCAAGACAAGTTTTCTCTGTAGCTTTGGTGCCTGTCCTGGAACTCCCAGAGATTTGCCTGCCTCTGGCTCCAGAGTGCTGGGATTAAAGGCGTGTGCCACCACTGCCCGCCTTAGACTCACCCTTTAATGGTTCAGCAAGGAGTTCTAGCTGTTAGGAAGGGCTGGTGACCTTGAACTTTACTAGTCTCTGAAATCTGCCTTCTCACTTTTACCAGGTGCCTTCAGGGACAGGAGTGGAGGCCAGGGCCTGTAGCTTTGGCTTGTACATTTACTTCAATTTTAATTTTTTTGTCTTGTTTTTCGAAACAGGGTTTCCCTGGGTAACAGTCCTAGCTGATCTGGAACTAGCTCTTGTAGACCAGGCTGGCTTCCAACTCCCAAGAAATTCACCTGCCTCTGCCCCCTGTGTGCTGGGAATAAAGGCATGTGCCACCACCACATTTATTTAAACCTCTCTCTCGGTGTGCCTGTGTATGTGGGGGAGACAGGGAAGGTGTCATATTTCCAAACATTTTCATAACTGCACTTAGCACTGCACTCTTTTACATTTTATTTTACTTTTAGTTGAGACAGTGTTTCCAGTTGTGTAGTTTAATTTCAATTTCTTAAAGAATTTTTTTTTATGATTTATTTAACCATGCAGGTGCTGGGAATTGAACCCAATTTCTCAGGAAGAGCCAAGAAACTAGCTCTCCAGGCTCTTAATTTAAAAGTTTATTTATGTGTCTCTGGGTGTGCCTGTGCCTGTGATTGTGTTTGGTGTGTGTGTGGGGGGGGTATATTTTGACCTCACCAGATGAAGGCATTCAAGAGCACTGGCTCCATATCTGGCAAAGGCAGGATCTCTGGGAGTTTTAGGCCAGCGTGGTCTACAAAAAGGAGCCAGTTCCAAGAACAGTCTCCAAATCAGCAGAGAAACCCTGTCTCATAAAGCAAAACACAAAACCAAACAAGAAATAAATAAATTGAGAGAGAGAGAGAAAGAGAGAGAGAGAGAGAGAGAGAGAGAGAGAGAGAGAAGAAATGTGGATTTACAGATAGGAAATAAGAATAAAAAGAGAACGTTACCAACAAGACAGCCTGGTCTATAAACTGAGTTCCAGGACAGCTAGGGCTGTTACACAGAGAAATCGTGCCTCAAAAAATACTAAAAGAAGAGAAAAAAAAAAAAGCAAGCAAGCAAGAAAATGCAGGGTTTTTTTCCCCTTTTTTGTCTTTGTTAATTCCAGGCCATTCATTTTAATTTTACTTTTTCTTTTAAGATTATATTTTCAGGGGCTGTAGAGATGGCTCAGAGGTTAAGAGCACTGACTGTTCTTCTAAAGGTCCTGAGTTCAATTCCTAGCAACAATATGGTGGCTCACAACCATCTGTAATGGGGTCTTCTGGCCTGCAGTCATGCATGGAAGGAGTGCTGTATACATAATAAATAATTAATTTTAAAAAAAAGATTGTATTTGCAGCATAAGTGTTCAGAAAGAAGAAGTCCTGGGCCATGTAGTAAAATAGTTTGTCTGAAACACAAATAAAAAGACAGGTCCTGTCTCGAAAACCAAAAAAAAAAAAAAAACAAAAAACAAATTAAAATGTGAAATAAAACCAAGAAGGGGCTTTTTGTTTTGTTTTGTTTTCTATGAAACCTGAAAATGGCTGAATTCAACAATTATCCAACTTCAGCAAGAAGGTACTGTTTCCCAGCTTCAACCAGAAAACAGCAAATATGCACATCTAGGCCCTGTCAACAGAAGAGAGCACTAGATTTCCACCATGTGGTTTCTGGAAAGTCCAGAAATTCCATCTCTCCATTTCTGATTCTTTCAATCACTGCAGGCACGCCTGCATTTAGTGAGAGAGTGGACACCACTCCTCGTTCCTTCCTGTTTCTCACGTGTTCATGTCTCACATGTTCATGTCATAAACACGCGCACATGTGTTTATGGGGTGGCTTTTGAACTAACCAAGATGACTGGTTCCATATCTGGCAGAGAGGCAGTTGGATCTCTGGGAGTTTGAGGACAGCCTGGTCGACAAGAGCTAGTTCTAAGACAACAGAGAAACCATGCCTTGAAAATCAAAACCAAAACACAAACAAAAATAAATAAATAAATAAATACATACATACATAAAATAAAACATGAATTAAATGAGAAAGAGAGAGGGAGAAGAAATGTCAATTTGTCAATTTTCAGACCAGAAATAAGAAAAAACAAAACCATAATGTCACCAAGATGACAGCCTGGTTTATATAGTGAGTTAAAGGTATTATACAGAGAAACCAAAAATAAAAAATAATAAAAGAAGAAATCAGGAAGGAAGGAAGGAAGGAAGGAAGGAAGGAAGGAAAAATAGGTGCTTTCCTTTTTTTCTTTGTTTATCTCAGGTTATTTATTTTTATTTAATTTTTTTCTAAAATTGCAGCAGCAGCAGTATATTTTGGGCAGCTGACTACTATCATGGAAGCGTTCAGAAAGAAGTCCTGGGCCATGTAGTGAGATAGATTGTCTGGAGCATAAATAAAAAGCCAATTCCTGTCTCAAAAAAAGAAAAAAAAAATCAAGTTAAAATGTGAAATAATAAAATAAATAAGGGTGGTTTTTTTTTTTGTTTCTTGTTTTTTTTTTTTTTTTTTGCAATGAGTGAATTCAAGTCAACAACTTTCAGTTTCCCAACTCCAACAGGAAAGGCTGCAGATATCCATATCAAAGAGGTCCAGTGGAGCTGTAGCCACACCCTTTAATGCTTGTGTCCCAAGGACACAGAGTTTAGGAAAGAAATGATCTTGATCTTTTTTTCAGGAGATCTGAAAACTCAAAACAGCAACCAAACACACACCAAGTAGGAAGAAATGACAGAGAGGCAGGGGGAGTTCAAGGCCAGCCTCACCTACCAAGGACATTCCAGGACTGTTCCCTAGATAAACCCTGTCTCACAAAACCAACCAAACACACACACACACACACACAAACACACACACACACACACAACCCAGAAGAATAAGGAAAGTGTTCCTGAAACACCACAAACCAGCTAGATTGCACTTAATAGCAATCAAAAGTGGGTGAAATATAAAATGGAGAGAAATTCTTTGATGAAATCCAACCCTCTTTCTTGGTCAAAGCTGTACAGCCAATAGAACTAGAGGGAGGGAACATGTGTCCATCTCTCAATAAAAAAAGAAAAAAGGCTAGAATCTCACTGTGAGCGTAAAAGATGAAAATCTTACAGCTGACACCATCCAGTCTCAAGTTAGAAAAACTTGAAACGATGCAACAGGAGACAGACAGTTTCCCAATGAACTCTTGCTATTCTCCAGGGGAAGTTTTGTTCCTGAGGGTTTTTTTTTTTTTTTTTGATTTTTCGAGACAGGGTTTCTCTGTAGCTTTGGAGCCTGTCCTGGCACTAGCTCTTCTAGACCAGGCTGGCCTCGAACTCACAGAGATCCACCTGCCTCTGCCTCCCAAGTGTTGGGATAAAGGCATGCGCCACCACCGCCCGGCTCTGAGGGTTTTTGGAACAACTAAAATCCCTCTTATCTTTTTGTTTTGTTTTGTTTTCCATGCCCCCTCAGAGGACACCTGGATGTTTTTTAAGGATTTGGTTTTATTTTATTTAAGTATTTTGTTCCTCAGACATAACTCTGAAAACACTAATACGTAATAGCCAGTTTCTATTCAGTTCAGTTCAGATTTTTACCAAAACCTCCTGTCTGGCATGTCTCTGTCTTTGTTGAGTTCCTGTACTTACAGAAGCCAAGAGATAGCTGGCAGCCATCCATAGAAAATGCCCTCTCCCTTTGAACACGGCCCTCCTTTGGTCTGAGTTTCTCACACAGCTCTGATGATGCAGGAGGATGCCAAGGGCCCAGTTGGTGCCTCAGCCCGATGCCTGCATCTGTGCCTTGGCAGCAGCTATTCATGTCTTGCCACTCAGAGTCAAATTCCCTTAAGTTTAGCCTTCCCTAAGTGCTTGTTCACTTCAGAGGACTCAACCCTCATCTTCCGTGTCCTCCTGGCCTAATTTCTCATATTACTGATTTACTGAGTATGAATCAGTAATATGAGATGTTCCGGAGAGGAAGGAAGGGACATTCATGAAAAAAGTGAGTGTTCAACTAACTAACTCCCCATGGGAGAAGGAAGTAGTGAAAAGATTTTAATGAAGCAGAGAGAAATTTCTGGTTTTGGAAGGAGGAAATCCTGAATGGCTCCCTCTGTGTCGCAGGAGAGACTCCTGGAAAGGAAACCTCAGGTTCCGGTCAGTCGGTCGGTTGGTCAGTTCGGGGAGAAATATTAGCAAGGAGGTAAAGGCCGTGCCTCACGACATCAGCAGTCCCTTCTCTGGAAATTCTACGGTATCCCGGAGAGCTCTCGGAATTTTGTGATGTCACTCGTGTCCTAGAAATGCCAAGTGTCCTCAAGATACACTCTCTTGGTGCCTATAAGACTCAGTTCTAGACATGTTGTCTAGAGAATGGAGATCATGGAGAGGCCAGAGGGAGGAAGAAGAAAGCTGACCTCAGATCTCAGAGGAAAACACGGAGAAATAATTAGTGGTCCTGGGGAAGACGAAGTGAGTTCACCACTAGCAGGGACTAGAGAGATTTCTGGATGTGATGGCTTGGAGACTTCCAGGGCTAGGGCTCAGGAACTGGGAGGTTTCTGGAATGAAATAGGTCTGTCTTGTTTCTCTGAGTTCCTAAAGGGCCAACCCACATCAAAGATTCACGATAGTTGATTTGACAAAGTCGGGAATTGACAAGGAGTGCGGAAGGAGTCAGTGAGATTTCAATACC
Source organism: Microtus oregoni (assembly GCF_018167655.1). Classification (NCBI taxonomy): domain Eukaryota; kingdom Metazoa; phylum Chordata; class Mammalia; order Rodentia; family Cricetidae; genus Microtus; species Microtus oregoni. Next base: position 89,566 of record NW_024543847.1, on the reverse strand, counting down.
AGCACTGCACATCACCCCCCCCCCCACCCCCCCCGGTCCGTTTCGTTGTGTAGCAATAATAATAGAGAAAGGGGAGTAGCGCTCTGCCAAAGCCCGTATTTTTTTTTAAATATTTATTTATTTATTTATTAAGTATACAATATTCTGTCTGTGTGTATGTCTGCAGGCCAGAAGAGGGCACCAGACCTCTTTACAGATGGTTGTGAGCCACCATGTGGTTGCCGGGAATTGAACTCAGGACCTTTGGAAGAGCAGGCAATGCTCTTAACCACTGAGCCATCTCTCCAGCCCCCCGTATTTTTTTTTTAATAGTCCAGGTGTGTTATTTCTTTTTGTACATCAGGCCATGAATTCGTAGGGAATGGGCTCCAGCAGCTAAGGCTCCTTCCTGTTAGTCCTCGCGAAGTGTGCTTCTCTGGGTTCGCTTGAGCTGAACCCAGGTGCCCTTCTCTTTGTCTTCCTTTTCCTTCTGGTTGTTCTCCTTCACCCGCTTCAGAAAGCTGTCTCTGCTCTTCGAGTGCTTGATGTGTTCAATCCGCACATCAATTCTCTTGGCAAGAATCTTGCCCTTAACTGGCTTGTTTACAATGATGCCCACAGCATGCTGGGTGACATTGTAGACTCTTCCGGTTTTGCCGTGGTAACATTTATGGGGCATTCCTTTTTGAACAGTGCCCATTCCCTTGATGTCTATAATATCGCCCTTCTTGTAGATTCGTGGCCAAAGGAACAACTCCATGTTTCCTAAAGGGCCTAGAGAACATATAGCGAGTGCCCCTCCTCTTTCCCTTTGTGTTTGTCATTTTGGCGAGTTACTGAAAGATGGCTACCGCGGCCGAAAGGCCCAAAGCCCATATTTTACCATGCCTTATATCACAGCCATTAGCAGGGTTGAGGCATCAAGTGCTGCAGTCAGTCTGACTCCTGTGGTCCCCTAAGGTTTCTAGCTTCCCAGTTATGAATGACACCCTGGTCTCCAGTTCAGCTTGAGAGCTCTTTAAGAGCCAATGGATGAGAGAGTGGGAAGAGACTGCCTTTTTTTTTCTTTTTCCATTTCTTTCTTTCTTTCTTTTGCTGTTTTGTTTTGTTTTTCAAGAAAGGGTTTCTTTGTGTATCTTGGGCTGTCCTAAAACTCACTCTGTAAATCAGGCCATCTTTGAATTCACAGAGATCTGTGTGTGTGCTGTGATTAAAGGCATGCACACACCACAGCCCGGCTGAGACTGCAATTTCTTGTTAGCTCTGGGTAAGTGACAATGGCTCTGTGTTGTGAATCTCTGTGAATCCAGACTATGTTATGTCCTTCAATGACATGAGTCTGAAGCATCAAGCACCCATCCCTATACTCCCTGAGGTCTCTGAAGTCACGGTGCATCCTTAAAGGCTTAGAAAGCTTTTCCCTGGTTCACCTTTGTGTGTGTGTGTGTGTGTGTGTGTGTGTGTGTGTGTTTTGTTCTATCTAGGAGAAGCACCATAGCAGTTGCATAGTGACTGAGAAATTTGATTTTTAGGAAATGATTTTTCATACCTGTGAGTGGTCTCTCCATAGCCACTCCTCTTTTCTTAAACTTGAGTATAGGAATGAATGAATGAATGATCCCTCCCTCCCTCCCTCCCTCTCTCTTCATGAGAACGAGTATCTGGTCTTGCATTGAGGGCTCCCCAGTTCTCAGCATCTCCAGCCCAACCTGTCACAAGCTGATCACACATTTGCAAACTTGGGATATATTCTGCTGAATTTTTGGGATAATGAATTTCATCAACTATGGGACTAACTTTGTTCTGACAGGACACTCACAATCTCTCCTCATCACACCCACATAGTGTAACAACTTTGTGGTTCCTCCATAATGTGCTTATTTCTGTCAGGGAACTGAAAGCCAGCCAGCCAGCCAGCCAGCCAGCCAGCCAGCCAACACTATCTACAAAGCTACAGAGAAACCCTGTCGTGAAAAACCAAAAATAAATAAATAAATAGGCATGGATTTTTTTTAAAAAATCAAACGCAAACTAAGTAGAAATAACTACTTTCAGTATGCCATTCAAGAATTAGGGAACCCTTTTTCCCAGCACGTGGGAGACACAGGCAGAGGGACATCTGTGAGTTAAAATCCAGACTCATCTACCAAGTGAGATCACAAGACTCGTGCACTGTCTTATAGGTCCTAAACTCCCATGGTCCAGTTTCTAGGGTTGGGGGCCTCTCTATAAAGCCTGGAAATTCACAGAGGTCCACCTGCCTCTGTCTCTTTGATGATAGAATAAAAGATGTGCACCACAATAACCAGGGTCAGTTTCTTGTAGATTTAGTTTAATTTCAAATTTTGTTTGTATCTCTTGGTCTGCACCAAGTGTGTCCCTGTGGGGGTGGGGGGCAGGGAAGTTGTCCTATTTTAGAACATTTTATTTTACTTTTATTTGAGACAGTCTTTCTGGTTGTGTAGAACTTATTTTAATTTCAAATTTTTAAAGAATTTTTTTATGATTTATTTAACTTTATTTTATGTGCAGTCGTGTGAAACTGGATTTACAATCACTTATGAGCTGCTGCCTTGTGGGGGTTACATCTCAGGAGCACAAGAACCCAAATCTGTGCTGTACTCCCTGTCACCAAAAGAGGTCACTAGATCCCCACCATGTGGTTTCTGGACATTCCAGAAATTCCATCTCTCCAGTTCTCATTCTTTCATTGTTCCTCCTGCATGCCTGCGTCTAGTGAGAGAGTGGGCAACTTTCCTCCCTGCTTCTCTGTGTCTGTGTCTGTCACATCCTGGATAGCCAGAGTGCCCGCCACCTCTGCCTGAGATAGATGTGGCTGGCAGCCCTGGGGCTGGGGGAAAGGGAGAGAGTGGGTTCCCTGGAGAGCCTTGGGCAGAGGCTCTGTGGATTCCCTGCCGGAGGCCTCACTGCCTCTGAGGAGCCCATGGGGGAGGGGGAAAGGGAAGGTCAACCAGAGAGTCCTGCCTGGCTTTTGCTTTGCTTTCTTTTTGTTTTTGTTTGTTTGTTTATTTTATTTTCAGGTACAGCTGTGACCAGGTCTGGATCCAGGACAGACTCAAAAGCTAGAGAGAAATCCTGTCTCAGAAAACAAAAATAAATAAATACATAAATAAACACATAAACAAATACATAAACTAATAAATGAATGGATAGATAGATAGATAGATAGATAGATAGCCAGACAGAGAGAGAGATGATAAAACACCTTCAAGATCAGGGAGACCAAGGCTGGCAGATCACTGTAAGTTTAAAGCTACCTTGTTCTGCAGATTGAGATTCAGGACAGGCAAAGTGACATAGAGAAACCCTGTTTTCAAAAAAAAGGTGGGGGCTGGAGAGATGGCTCTGCGGTTAAGAGTGCTGACTGCTCTTCCAGAGGACCCAGGTTCAATTCCTACCACCCACATGGCAGTCAACAGCTGTCTGTAACTCCAAGATCTGACACCCTCAGATAGACATACATGCAGGCAAAACACCAATGCCGACAAAATAAATTATTAGGAAAATAAATATATAAAAAAGGTTGTTTAGCCTTTAATCCCAGCATTAGGAGGCAGAGGCAGATGGCTCTCTGTGAGTCTGAGGCCAGTTTTGTCTACAAAGTGAGTCCCAGGGCATACGCATACAAGGGCACACAACGAAACCCTATGTTGAACAACCACAAATAAACAAACAAATAAAGAGATAATAACAATAAAAATATTTGAGAGTTCAAATAATTGACTTCATCCACAATAAAAGAATATAAAAATAAAAATATCAAACGCATTTGAACGCATCAGCACAGGAGACCGCTTCCTAAATAGAACCCCAGTAGCACAGACACTGAGAGAAACAATTAATAAGTGAGAGAGACCTCCTGAAACTGAAAAGCTTCTGTAAAGCAAAGAACACGGCCAACAAGACAAAATGACGGCCTTACAGAATGGAAAAAGATCTTCACTAACCCCACATCAGACAGAGGTCTGTCTGATCTCCAAAACATACAAAGAACACAAGACATTGGTCATCTCAAGAACAAATAATCTAATTCACAAAATGGAGTACAGACTTAAACAGAGAACTCTCAACCGAGGAATCTAAAATGGCTGAAAGACACTTAAGGAAATGTTCAACATGCTTAGTCATCAGAGAAATGCAAATCAAAACAAGTTTCTAGAAACAAGGAGACAGTTCATAATGTTTCTTTCTTCTTTTTTTTTTAATTTGGGATGGGGGCCTCTCTCCAAAACCTGGGAATTCACAGAGGTACACCTGTCTCTGTCTCTTGGATGATAGAATAAAAGATGTGCACCACAGTGACAATCCAACTAAGTTTTTAGTATCTCATTCTGTTAATTTCATGTACATTTAGTTTCATTTCAAATTTTGTTTGTATCTCTTGGTCTGCACCCAAGTGTGTCCTTGGTGGGGGGGGGCAGGGAAGGTGCCCTATTTCAGAACATTTTACTTAACTTTTATTTGAGACAGTCTTTCCAGTTGTGTAGAACTTAGTTTCATTTCAAATTTTTAATGACCAGGAAGGATGAAAGCATTCAAAAGGACTGGTTTCAAATCTGGCAGAGAGGCAGGTGGATCTCTGGGAGTTTGAGGCCAGCCTGGTCGACGAGAGCTAGTTCCAAAGACAGGCTCCAAAGCAACAGAGAAAACCCTGCCTTGAAAATCAAAACAAAAACACAAACAAAAATAAAAAACATAAATTAAATCTGTGTGTGTGTGTGTGTGTGTGAGTGTGTGTGTGTGTGTGTGTGAGAGAGAGAGAGAGAAGAGAGAGAGAGAGAGAGAGAGAGAGAAATGATTAAACAGGAAATAAGAAAAAAACCAAAACCATAATGTCACCAAGATGACAGCCTGGTTTATATAGTGAGTTAAAGGTATTATACAGAGAAACCCTGTACCAAAAAAATAATAAAAGAAGAAAACAGAAAAAAAACAAGGAAGGAAGAAAAGAAGGAAAAAAGGAAAGAAGGAAGAAAAACTGGTGTTTTCCTTTTTTTCTTTGTTTATCTCAGGTTATTTTTTTTTTTTATTGCTGCCGCAGCAGCAGTATATTTTGGGCAGCTGCCTAGCTGGGTAATGGTGGCAGCACATTTCTTTATTCTCAGTTCTCAGCCCTCAGAGATCAGGAGAGGCAGAGGCAGGCAGATCGCTGTGAGTTTGAGGCTACCTTGTTCTGCAGGCAAAGCGACGACAGACACAGAGAAACTAAAAGTGTGTTTAGTACAGGCCTTTTATTCCGGCACTAGGAGGCAGAGGTAGAGGCAGGGGCAGCTAGATCTCTGTGAGTCTGAGGCCAGCCTTGTCTACAAAGTGAGTTCCAGGGCAAACAAGCATACAAAGGGAATCCCTATGTAGAAAAACCACAAATAAACAAATAATAATAATGATGATGATGATGATAATCTAAGAGCTCAATTAATTGACTTCACCCACAATTCAAAAATTAAAAAATAAAACAAAGAGTGTGTCTGACCGATCAGTGAAAGGACTATGTGGGCCAAGGGGCTGCCACAATTATGGATTGGTGAGAGGGAGGAAAGGAGGGAGGCAGCAAGGGCAGTTCCCAGTCACCTAAATGCCTTTCAAAGACATTTCACCATGGCAACCACTCGCTTGCTTTCTTGGGGTTTCTTTTCTTCAGAAGTTGTGTTTGTACAACCTACCCCACACCCCACTTCTCATACTAAATACAGAGTCTGAGAAAATTAAAGCAGCTGTGGAAAAATTCCCACTTGGATATCTTTTCCTGCCCAGTAAAACAAAAACGACTATAACAGGGCTGGAGAGATGGCTCAGAGGTTAAGAGCACTGACTGCTTTTCCACAGGTCCTGAGTTCAATTCCCAGCAACCACATGGTGGCTTACAACCATCTATAATGAGACCTGGTGCCCCCTTCTGGCTTGCAGGCACACGTGGAAGGAATGCTATACACATAATATAATAAATAAATTAAAAAAAAAAAACGACTATAACAAAAATATGCATATCTAAAAAAAAACAAAAAAATAAAAAAAATACATATCTAAGCAGACCAATCAAGTTGTAGCCTCACCCTTTATATTATTTATTTATTTATTTATTTATTTATTTATTTATTGGCTTTTCAAGACAAGTTTTCTCTGTAGCTTTGGTGCCTGTCCTGGAACTCCCAGAGATTTGCCTGCCTCTGCCTCCAGAGTGCTGGGATTAAAGGCGTGCGCCACCACTGCCCGCCTTAGACTCACCCTTTAATGGTTCAGCAAGGAGTTCTAGCTGTTAGGAATGGCTGGTGACCTTGAATTTTACTAGTCTCTGAAATCTGCCTTCTCACTTTTACCAGGTGCCCTCAGGGACAGGAGTGGAGGCCAGGGCCTGTAGCTTTGGCTTGTACATTTACTTCAATTTTAATTTTTTTGTCTTGTTTTTCGAAACAGGGTTTCCCTGGGTAACAGTCCTAGCTGATCTGGAACTAGCTCTTGTAGACCAGGCTGGCTTCCAACTCCCAAGAAATTCACCTGCCTCTGCCCCCTGTGTGCTGGGAATAAAGGCATGTGCCACCACCACATTTATTTAAACCTCTCTCTCGGTGTGCCTGTGTATGTGGGGGAGACAGGGAAGGTGTCATATTTCCAAACATTTTCATAACTGCACTTAGCACTGCACTCTTTTACATTTTATTTTACTTTTAGTTGAGACAGTGTTTCCAGTTGTGTAGTTTAATTTCAATTTCTTAAAGAATTTTTTTTTATGATTTATTTAACCATGCAGGTGCTGGGAATTGAACCCAATTTCTCAGGAAGAGCCAAGAAACTAGCTCTCCAGGCTCTTAATTTAAAAGTTTATTTATGTGTCTCTGGGTGTGCCTGTGCCTGTGATTGTGTTTGGTGTGTGTGTGGGGGGGGTATATTTTGACCTCACCAGATGAAGGCATTCAAGAGCACTGGCTCCATATCTGGCAAAGGCAGGATCTCTGGGAGTTTTAGGCCAGCGTGGTCTACAAAAAGGAGCCAGTTCCAAGAACAGTCTCCAAATCAGCAGAGAAACCCTGTCTCATAAAGCAAAACACAAAACCAAACAAGAAATAAA